>NC_068937.1:102553743-102631390 GCF_016801865.2 Culex pipiens pallens | reverse complement strand
TTGTTTTCGCAGGTTTTGATGGCAATTACAACGTATTGCCTTACTAACCAGAGAAATGACGAAACGGCTGTTTATTCATTGTCAGAAATAATAGTGCAGAAAATTACTTTGAAGCATCCATTATAGTGCTGATAAGTTCATCTTTCCAGCACTTCCGGAATAGCAAAAATGAAAACCTCGTTGGGTAAATGTACGACTCGCTCTGAAAAAATCATTATTGCATCATTTTGCATAAACTTCTGCTCTAGTTTTCAAGAAATTTAACATCTTCAAAAAAATTTCAAAACACACTTTTCGAAAACATTGATGAAAGATTTGTATTTTTTTTCTTCTTTGAAATCGTCAGATTGAAGCCTTCATGTTTCATGATTAAATTGGGTGATTTAATTTGATATTTTCTCAACTTCAATCTGCAAACATAATTACAAGATCAATCTCCATGTTTTCCCCTCCCAAAAAGCCGAATGTGTTGCGCTCGTTAATTAAATTTTCCAACCGACGTCCGTCCGTTTGGCACCGCCAAAAATCTACAGCTTCTCTATCGCATTTTAACCTGCCACCATCGCCGCGGATCAGGTGCTGCCCGCTCACCGGACAAATTTTCAAGTTTACATCACACACACAACACTCCGGCGTGGCCAGACACACTTTGTCGGTGCTTTATGATTTATCATTAAATCCTCGAACAACAGCTCCACTTTTGGTTTCGTAAAATAAAAACCCAATAATAGTAAAAAAAAAGAGCCGGAGAAAAGGCCTATTAAGGTGAAATTTTCCTCCAAAAGTGACCGATCTTTTACGTAACGATTTTTCACCGAAAAACAGAAAACGCACACATTCGATGGCTTGGTTTGGTCAAATAGAGAAAGAGGGTGAGTCTCTTTTGGAAATTGTTTACCAAAGAGTGAAAAACTTCAAACGCAACCAAACGTTCAATGAGAGGGTTTGGGGGTGGTGGAGAAATTTCGGCCCAATCGTTAATCAAAACGTCGATAATTGAATCCCCTTGTGATGGGCACTGCTCGCACGATATGTGAAGTGCAATTGGCGAAATGTGTGCAACAATAGCTAGGTCACTCTAGTAGGAGTTGCAGTTGAAGCATTGTTAATGGCTTTTATGCGTTGTGAAAGTTAAGCTTATCGTGAAAAAATCAAATAATGTTTAATATATTACAACTCCAGTTCAAATCTTATCAAATATCTTTCATGAAACCAGTTTTTTTTTTTAAATTCTAACCAAACCCTGTCCTATCTTTCAGTCTTTACAACTCAATTGCACCATCCAGCAAAGTTAAAGCAAGAAAAGTGACATTTTTATGCTGGAAAAATAAATGCACATCGAACACAAGACACTTGCCGTCATCGTTAACCTCTGGGTAGAAATGGAGATCAACATTTGAAAATGTCGAAGATAAAAATCTTATATTTAGAATTTTATTAAAAGTTTTTGGCATTTGGCAAATCCTCATTTTATGACTTTTCCAATAATTTCCAATGTTATTCTTTTGAATTTCTGATATTACCTCCTATTCATAAATTCTTCAAAAAGCCGCAATCGCTCACAACTCACTTCCACCGCGGTGATGGGAAGTGCATGACGTTTTGCACAGAAGAGATGCAGCCACCGCCGGGCTGATGGATGCAGCAGCAGCAGAATTGCATTGCAGCACACGTGTGTGCGTGTGTGGGCCACAGCAGCCACCATCTCTAACCACCAGAGGGCATCTTCACGTCAAGAGCTCTGCAGGCTTCCTTTCAACCTCAACCTCGTGTGCATGCTAGTACGGTGTGAGAAAAAAAAAAAGTGCAGTTAAAATTTTCACTCTCGTTCAACTCGTTCACCCTGAGAGGAAGGGCTCGGCAGTGCCAGCGGGAAAATAAGATCGCTAGTTGATTAGGTTCGGCAGTGGTGTGGTGGGAATAAAGTTGATAGATACTTTGTATGCGATAGCAGCAAATTTTTATGTGGGATGCCGAAATTTAAATTTTATTAATGTTTTACTCATTTTTTTTTGCACCCTTTCAAAATTTCAACTTTTTAGAATAATTTTAGCTTAAGGACCCCATTTCATGGCCAAAATAATGACCCCGAAGAAATTGGTCAAAATTAACCCATAGTTCTAGCCAATTTTAGTAAAGTCCTTTAGGGGGTATATCAAATAATTAAAAAAATCAACTTTCAAAATTTCAACTTTTTAGAATAATTTTAGCTTAAGGACCCCATTTCATGGCCAAAATAATGACCCCAAAGAAATTGGTCAAAATTATTCCATAGTTCTAGCCAATTTTAGCAAAGTCCCTTAGGGGGTATATCAAATAATTAAAAAAAAACAACTTTCAAAATTTCAACTTTTTAGAATAATTTTAGCTTAAGGACCCCATTTCATGGCCAAAATAATGACCCCGAAGAAATTGGTCAAAATTATCCCATAGTTCTAGCCAATTTTAGTAAAGTCCTTTAGGGGGTATATCAAATAATTAAAAAAATCAACTTTCAAAATTTCAACTTTTTAGAATAATTTTAGCTTAAGGACCCCATTTCATGGCCAAAATAATGACCCCAAAGAAATTGGTCAAAATTATTCCATAGTTCTAGCCAATTTTAGCAAAGTCCCTTAGGGGGTATATCAAATAATTAAAAAAAAACAACTTTCAAAATTTCAACTTTTTAGAATAATTTTAGCTTAAGGACCCCATTTCATGGCCAAAATAATGACCCCAAAGAAATTGGTCAAAATTATTCCATAGTTCTAGCCAATTTTAGCAAAGTCCCTTAGGGGGTATATCAAATAATTAAAAAAAAACAACTTTCAAAATTTCAACTTTTTAGAATAATTTTAGCTTAAGGACCCCATTTCATGGCCAAAATAATGACCCCGAAGAAATTGGTCAAAATTATCCCATAGTTCTAGCCAATTTTAGTAAAGTCCTTTAGGGGGTATATCAAATAATTAAAAAAATCAACTTTCAAAATTTCAACTTTTTAGAATAATTTTAGCTTAAGGACCCCATTTCATGGCCAAAATAATGACCCCGACGAAATAAGACAAAATTATCTCAAAGATCTAAACATATGTATTTAACAAAAGAACAAATAATAACAGATTGTGTTATGGACACTTAGAAACTTTTCCATTTGTGCGATTTATGGTAATTTTATTTCTAAG
Source organism: Culex pipiens pallens (assembly GCF_016801865.2). Lineage (NCBI taxonomy): Eukaryota > Metazoa > Arthropoda > Insecta > Diptera > Culicidae > Culex > Culex pipiens. The sequence goes on along the minus strand of NC_068937.1, from coordinate 102,628,223 downwards.
TCAGTATACCGGACGAATAACAAATTTTGTTATTAGGAGAGTTTTTGAAATGTATAACATTTCCTCTTATTAGCGTGTTATTAAACATTTTCAATATAATATCACTTCAATACCAAATTTTGTTATTTTATCAGAAACTGTTATTATTTTTTCTTCTTGAAGTTGAACTTCAGGATAAAATAATAACATTTTTTGTTATTTTAACAGGATTTGTTATTGAAATATTATTAATTTTGTTATTACCGTCTGCCCGGGTTGGAATTTTTCAAAAATATTCAGACAGGGCCGAATGGTTTTTCTACAAAGTTGCATGATTTGGAGTGGAATCTAGAAAGTTTTTAATTGTTGTGGTTATGCTTTGATTTAAAAAAAAAAAATGAGTGTTGCAGTGGTAGAAATCACCATCAATAGTTTTTTTAAGTATGGAATCAATTATTTGATTTTTTTTTTATTTAAAACCTTTTGTCCCGCCCGTGTGGATCAATCGGACCGCGCACTGGACTCACAATCCAGAGGTCGCCGGTTCGAATCCCGCGGCGGGCGCTCTAAAATTCTTTGTGTAAATATGGGTATTCGGCGCCGTCGCTCCGTGCCATACTTTCATACACTTAGGAGCCCAGGGCGGCGAAGTCCTTGTAGTTAAAAAGGAAGACACAAGTGGTTGGTACTAGCAATGGTGGCCGACAGCTATAAAGTCAACTTCGTTTTTTTTTTGTATGGAAAGGTGGGGCAAGACGACCATATGGGGCAAGAGAAACAATCGCTCGTACGGCTGTAATTTTTACAGTTTTCATTATTTTCAGTATGAGGAATTGTTGCTAGCAATGCATTTAGCAGATTCTACTCCCGAGCATGGGTAAATAACAAGGGAAATGCGTAATAATACCTTTCTGTGGTATCAATACCAAATTTTGGTATTCCTGGACTCTTTAAAATTTGTCTTAAGGATTATGCAAGAGCAAAATGTGGTATCATACCAATTTAAGGTATTGTTTTGATATTGCAAAATTGCAGAATTTGTCAATGGTCGAACACCACATTTTGGTATTCTTTTGTATTACAGTATTTTATCAAATTCCTCTGAAACTATGGGAAAATTTTGACATATTTAGACAAAATAATTAATTTTGCGCTAAAATGATGTCTCAAAGCGAATGCTTTCATTGAAAACCGGAAATTTCAAACTTGATTTTAAACATTTTTGATATACCCCTTACAGAAATGACTTGAAATTGTGGAAAAATTTCTAAGTCAGGATGGCACATTTTGGTATTACACAGCAAAAAATCCGATTGTAAAATCGCATGCAAAAGCATGCACATAACCTTCGTCAAAAAAGACACTAAATATTACACGCTGTATGTAAAATTTTTGCAAGCACAAAAAAAAGTTGCAACCGACGGGACTCAAACCCAGCACCTTCAGTAAGGACTGGCGCCTTAGCCCGCTCGGCCATCAGACCGATGAAGAATGGAAAGGAAAAACGCATAGATGAGCTTGACATTTCGGTCAAGTGTGTTTTCCATACTGATGGGCTATATATTTCAGGGTGTAATATTACATAGAATTTCATAAAATAATGCAAAATTTATTTTACTCCCAGACCTTTTACATGCAGCTGGATTACTACTTTATTTGCTGTGTATATTGGTATTAAAGTGTTTTATCAAATTACTCTGAAACTATGGGATTTTTTTTATAAATTTTGCGCTAAAATGCACAGAAAAAAAAATCATGGTAATATTACATCTGGGAAGGGGTACATCTTTTATGTCAGAAAAAAGGTGTAATTTTACTTCTGGAAATGTGTAATTTTACCACTTTTCTGGTGTAATGTCAATTTTTCAGTCTAAATTGAGGTAAAATTACATCATAAAAGTGGTAATATTCAACCTTCCAAAATTACAGCTTCCGAATTTACATTTTTTTTTTGCTGTGTGACTTGAAACCCAAAAATGTTAAAGCTGATTTTCAATTCTTTTTAAGTACCCACTTAGGGTTTTTTTAAATCGTTGAAATTTCTCTAAGTCGGGATAACCAAATACTTTGAAAAACGAGTCAATCGACAGATTAATGAATTTTGGTGAATTTCAATCCAGTTTCATTTTAATAACACTTATTTTTCAATCTTGGTATTTTTCAGAAGCTTCAAGAACTTCATGCACAGGCCGTTCATCAATGCAACAAATGCATTCGATGTGGTGAAGAATATCACTAAGAACAACATGGAATCATCAGGTGAGTAGATTTGGCTGTTGCAAATGGATCATTTCCGTTTTTTCACTAACTGCAACTGCTGCACTTAAAATGGTATGAAAATACCAAATTTTGGTATTACTTGTGCAAATACCAGCGACCAAAATGTGCTCTTGGTTGCCCAGTAATAGATGGTAAAATACCATGAAATCATACTAAAATCATGTATGTGGAAGACCACAGGAATACCAAAATCTGATTTTCCAAGGGCGCAGGAATACCTAAAGATAAAACCATGGCAATACCAAGTTTTGGTATTCAAGCAATGTTCAAACATCTAAAAGACCTCAACTGGTATTGAAATGGTTTTATTTTGTGGTATTATTTTACCTTTGGAATAACATGGTTTGGTATTGTTGTGCCCTTCCACATACAAGACTTTGGTATGATTTCATGGTATTTTACCATCTATTACTGGGCAAACAAGGGCACATTTTGGTCCCTGTTATTTGCCCAAGTAATACCAAAATTTGGTATTCCCGTGTTATTTACCCCTGCTCGGGCTACCACATAACCGCCAAAACGACGTCAACGCCACGGGGCATAAGATTTAATGAAGTTTTTTTACAAAACCTTTGTTTTCTTATAATATTTGGAAAGTACAAAATAAGGCTTAGGGTTCGTTTTAAGGCTCATTTTATCAAAATGCTATTTTTCCTAGATCGGTAGTGTCCCTACCAATGACTTGCACCTATTATAAAGTATAATTTAACTTTTGGTTATTTTTGTTGAGAGCTTTTAAAAAATCTTGTTCAGGTGGAGCAAGTGTACCATATGGATTTTTAGTATGGAAAAAATACTAATTGCTGCAACAACATATTTTATTGCTAAATAAATACATATAAGTACTTTAAAACTGATAAACAATTGTTAAAAATAATTGTCCATACAAAATATAGTGATATTATGAAATTTAATTATTTATCATCTAAGCAATATTTTTTTTTTCGTTCAAACTTCAAACTTTTAGTAAAACGATCAAACTTTTAGTAAAACGATCAAACTTTTAGTAAAATATTATTATTTAATTTTAAAAATGTAAGGAACGTTTCAAAAACATTCTAATCTGATGTTTCTAAGTGATAACAGTTCAATTGTCAGCAAATTAACATATTGTTTCATGCATTGTTCGTCTTGCCCCACTATTTAGGTAGAACGCACGGAAAATCAAAAATTTTAAAATCATTTTTTTTTACATTAAAAAACAGGATTTTTAAAAACTTGTTCTATCAAACTCTTCGTCAAGACCTGGAATAAGATGATAAAAAAAAATCTGAAAGATTTTTTAACGTTTTTAATGGGTTTTAACGAGCATTTCCTTAGCTTGTTACACTTGCCCCACTTTCCCCCATCGTGTTTGATTTTTAAGTTAAGTTTATCAAACATTAAACTTTTTTTCATATATTTTAAGACTGCATTTTCAGTATTCAAGAAATTGTCTAGCGTGACGTCACCGTATAATGAACTCCCGCTCCTCCCCCCTCCCCCTACACAGAAAAAAATGATGGTAATATTCATCAGGAAATGGTGACAGATTTTGTGGCAAAAAAATGATTAATTTTACCCCAGAAAATGATGAATTTTCATCAGTTTTTGATGAATATTCATCAGGTTCACATTTTTACACCCTCAAAAAAAGAGGTAATATTCAACCTACCAAATTTTCAACATTCCAAAATTCAACATTTTTTTCTGTGTAGAGCATGACGTACTTTATGGATGACGCCTTATTTGACTTTTTTTAATAGTTTAAGTTAAATTCCCAAAATACGCATTTTTAATTTTTTTGTACTTTTTCTAATCTGGTAACGGAGACGTTAATTTATTAAAAAAAATACTTGAGAATATTTTCAATCAAGATTCAAAAAATCAGTTGACTTCACAATAAATTTAGATAAATTGTACCAATTTAAAGTTATAAGCACTTTTAGGGTATTTTTGAACTTTTTGCAACTTTAATATATCGACGTAGTCGTGCTATCTTGTCGCACCTGCCATTTCGACGTTCCGAGAAAACACGTTTTAATGTTTGACCGTGAATAAACAAAAACTAGAACATGCAATTTAAACAATAACAAAAATGTTTTGTTTGGCTGACCATTGTCCCGAAGTTTGGTTGAAGTCTGTTGCTGGAGTCCCGAGTTATAATTACAACTGTTTACGGTAGTCTAACTTGTACGTGCGTCAAACGCGTTCTGACCTGAAATCCCTTTGGCCAGTTGTCGCACATACATCAATTTTCAGGAAGTGACAAGATAGTACGACGAGATTGAAACTTCTATCATATGTAAAGTGACAAAAATGCACGGAGTTTTTTCGGTTTTTATTGAATATCTCAGGATTGAAATCGAATTTTGGGGATCTGTGAAAGTCAAAAGGTGAGGCATTGTGAGCTGCACAAAATGGCGTTATTAACTCAATTTGGCCCAAAATGCACGTATGATAAGTTAGCACGATGGCGACGATATGTTATAAAGTAGAAGCACCTCTGCATTTTTTTCTTTTGAAAAGCTTTAAGATGTTTTTAGTTTACTTTGGATACAAATTTCAAAAGAATTATTTTTTAAAAGAAAAGCATCGCCATCATTATAAGTTTTAGCACCGCAGTCCGGATTAGGCGCGCCAGACATAAAAATCTACTTTTTCTTTGTAAAGACGTGCTTGAGGAGACTTCTCTTAAAATTCTAATTATTCAGTTGAATTTCTAAATCTATTTTCTCGATTTGTACTCGTAAGTACTCACTTTCATAATTCTGTTCAATTTATTCTGATAAGGCGTCATCCATAAAGTATGTCACGCTCTAGGGGGGGAGGGGGGGTCTGAGCAAGTGTGACATTGCATGTTATAAGTATAGGAAAAGCGTGACAAAGGGGGGGAGGGGGGGTAAATTTTGGCTGATTTTTGCGTGACGTACTTTATGGATGAAGCCTAAGCTTTCATTTTGGCTGGGAAAAGGAGAAATTGTAAAGAGTTCAAACTTGTTCGGATTGAACGGAGTAGGAGATAAACCATTAATGTGATTGGAGAAAGTTTTTATTCCAAACATAAACCTAATAATAGAAATCTTTCGTTGTTTTGAGCTGCACCAAAAACAATTTGAGTCTGCTTCAAGAACCGGTTTCATTCTCCGAACAATAGGAAAGACTTCAAAAAAGTAAAATGTATGAATGAATTTTGTTATTTTTATTTGAGCTTCTTGGTACCTTTTTTAAATCCAAAAGTTTGTAATCAATTTAAGATTTATTACCTATATTTAATCTAATCTAATCTAATCTAATCGAACACAAGCGCAGCCAGTCCGAAGAAAGCATCCGGGAAGAACTTACACAGCAAAAAATCCGATGGTAAAATCGCATGCAAAAGCATGCACATCACCTTCGTCAAAATAAACATTTAATATTACACGCTGCATGTACAATTTTTCTAAACACAAAAAAAAAGTTGCAACCGACGGGACTCAAACCCAGCACCTACAGTAAGGACTGGCGCCTTAACCCGCTCGGCCATCAGACCGATGAAAATTGGAAAGGATAAACGTATATGTGAGCTTGACATTTCGGTAAAGTAGGTTTCCCATACTGATGGGCTAGATATTTCAGGGTGTATTATTACACAGAATTTCATAAAATAATGCAAAATTTATTTTACACCCAGGCCTTTTACACGCAGCTGGATTACTACTTTATTTGCTGTGTATGGTTAGATTACGCCTTAAGTTCTTTCTTGTCATTATTAATGATTGCAGTACTTTCGAGAACCCCCGAAATGTATTACACTCACTAAAGCGGCCCGGCCTACTGCGTTGCATTAACCGCAAGAGACAGATTCTTTGAACAGAACCCACATTTCATGGAATCATCAGGGGAAGAAGAAGAAGTGGGGACATACCGTACCAACCACTTCGAGTAATTTATAGAATATGGTGTGTGGTGTGTGTAGGGGAATCGTTGGGAGAGGGATTGTTGTATTATTTAGTAAATGACCTTGAGACATTATTTCACCACTACGGATTAATTCACTCAAGGGGTGTCAACCCCTAGGCAGACGTTTTGTTGCACAGTGAGCAAAGATTCACTCTGCCGGTTTGCGAAGGCCATCATCTCAAAATGTGGTGAAGTGCTATTGAGTGCCGATGCACGTCTGCCTCTAGGTGGCCGAGTGGCTAGAGCATCTGATTACCAATCCAAAGGTGTGAGTTCGAATCCCACCTGATTCCATGCGTTTTTTGTTCATATTCAAAGTTCAATTATAGTCGAATAAATTCAAGGAGACCGGTCGGGAATCGAACCCGGAACCTTCCGCTTATGAGGCGGGAGCCGTAACCATTAAGCCACGGGCCGGTCTTCAGATTTATTACCTATATTTAATTGTAGGAAAACCACTATTGGTCTAAAATTCTTAAACTCTATTTTCAACACTATTAATTATTTAAATACCAGAACATATTTTGCAGAATATATGGAGTTTTGCAATTCTCTTATTTTATGTCAACTCCTATTGTTTTGATTAATGGCTTTCATGTAGAAATATTTAAGCAACATCACTAAACTGTGTCTAAACTGCTGAAAATGCTTTTTAATATTTTTGCGAAATCGAGATTTATTCCAAAAATAGATATGCGTCTAGAAAAATATAAAAAAAAAATCAAGATAGAGTGGTTCTCATCGATTTCGCAATTGTTCCGCGATTTTTTAATTTTATTTGTTTACTTTGGATGATTCTTTGCATTCCCTTTGTCAAAAGAAGTCATTTTGCATCGTTAGTTTTTTCATACATTTTTCAATACATTTTTTGCCTTTCTTACAAAAGCAAGGTTTAAGGTTTGCTTTTGGAAAAACGCTTTTCTCAGAAATCTTAAAAAACATCGTGCACGGCGAGGAATCGTCCCAGGAAAAAATCCTATGACTAAATTGAAGGTTTAGATGAACTCTTTCGATTGAATTTTGGCCCGAAACCCGGAACTCAACGCCTGATATTTGAGAGCTCTTTTTCTGAAATACTTGAGCGATGTCTGTATCCGCTCTTTTAAATTTGTGTCTTCCATCATTGGAAAACCGCTCGTAAAAACCCCAATTTTTATATTTCAGATTTGTAGCCGTGGGGTCGGAGACGAACATTTTATTTCTCGATTCACAATGTGTTCAAAGCCATTTTTAGAGGTATTTTTTGAACTATTTTACAGATAACACTATTAAATCTAAAGAATTCAGTTTCAAACAAAAAGCCATTCGAATACATGCGCCATAAACTGCTTGGGCCCAAAATTTGAAGCTTTTCCAAAATTTATTTCCAGAGATATAGCCATATTAGTGTTTTACGTCTTTTTTTACCCTATTTTTCCCTATTAATTTTTTGGTTTTATACAGAATCATAAACTGAATTCGAAGTCCCGGCTCGTTCTCGCTCGAAAGATCGACAAGTCGTCAAGTCGAAGCTTCAACGCCAGCTCTTTTACGCTTGCGCGTTTAACGCTGCGGGTGAAAGTGTTCTTACTGGCTTCTTATAATTGATCGACAAAGTGCAATATCGATACATATTTTTTAGGTTAATCATAGACTAACATAAAGACTGAGTACCCTTTTTTTCTAATAATGTCAATCCAATATGTTTTTCTTAATTTAATATTATTATCTTGCGACCCATAATGTAACTCTGAAATTTAAAAAAAATGGCATTTGAGGTTTAGCCTTAAAAATTTCGAAGCTTTAGGTCAAATTCTCACTGGGTGGTATCATTATGTTTCTGAAAAATTAATTGCAACAATATATTTGGCGGAGTTTCATCATTTTGTAAGAAAGGCTCTATTTCACCTCTGGTGATATTAAATCGGGTTTTTATGTATGAAATTTTGTAACTTGAAATTAAAAAGGGATTTTTCGATCGATTTGTTGTCTTCGGCAAAGTTGTAGGTTATGATTTTTTTTAAAACAAAAGAGCGCGTGGAAAAAAAAAACATATTTTTATTAAACTTTTTATGATTACAAGTTGCAAGTTGGAAATACTTATTTTGAAATTTTCGATTTTTTTATACGTTTTAGGGTACATCTTTTGAGCCCCAGTACCTTTCGGTGCAAAATCTGGTTTAGGAGTTATGATTTTATGAAAAATAGTGGTGTTTGGAAAATACCGAAAAATCTGCCCTGAAAATTATTGAGAATCATTTTCAATGCTAAATTGAATTCGCAATCAAACAGTACTATACAATTTCCTTTGACAAAATGTATCGTTTTCAAGTTATAGTTTTGTTTTAGATATATGTTTTCGATATATTTTTAGGGTTTTGAATTTAAAAATAATCCTGAAAGAATAGTACATCAGAAAACAATATTTTTGCGACATTTTCAGATCATTTCAAAAAACATAATTTCAAAATGTTTAGTTCTAGCTTAACCTTTGAAATGGTTAAAATATATTTTTACTTATTTCCTATTTTAAACCAAATTAGGCCGCAGTAAATATTTTTGAAGTATATTTTCCTCGAATCTGACCTAAGACTGAGCCACGTAGCCTAGTGTACAACATCAGGGGTGACATTGGGTCTGGGGGTGAGATTGGGTCATTTAATTTTCAGCATTTTTGTATGACCCAATCGCACCCCACAGATTCAATGTCACCCCTGATGACGGTACTAGGAATAATCATATTGACGGTCGATCAGTGGGCTCTCAAAATTTGTAAATAACAAAAACAATTTAAATGATATCAAAGAACCTTCGACGTGGAATTAGTTTATCATCGTTTTCTCAAAATTTGACAAAGTTTTATGAAACCTGCTTTAAATACCGATCGTCTACAAATTGACCAAATTGACTAATTTTTTTTTAATACGTTTTTTTTTAATTGAGTCTTTCACATTAAAAATTCAAATATTGAGAAAATCTTGGTAAGCTTTCACGAATTTTGACATTCATCTTTAAAAAAAACAGATTTATAATGAGGAAATTCAGATTCAAATTAGGATCTGAAGAGGCTACAGAATAAAGCATGATAAGCAGTACAAAACAACGATGTAATCTTACTTTGACCCATAATCAACAAGCGAACCAGCTCTAACACAAAAATGCTAATTTTGGTAATGTTTCCATTTTTAAGCGTTTGAAAACGAAACTATTTCGTAGTATTTGAGTGCAGCTGATTCATTCTATATGGAAAATTTCACCAAACATCCTCCCTGAAAGTGAACCTCAACAAGGAAGACAATCAATTTAAAACATTCGCTGTGGAATGTGCAGTGTTGGGACATCGTTGGATGTCTCAAGCGCGTCCATAACTCAATCCCTAGCGTAGCACTTCATTGCTCAATAGCCAGCACAACTGACGCATTCGCGCTCACTCCACTCGACAAATTATAATGTATGCAAATTACAATCTCTTTAATCAAAACGCAAATAAATCTACCACAACAAAAACCGCGTTGTTGTGCGTCCCGCAGACGATCCAAAAAGGGGTTCCCAACCTTCCGACCCCGACCCCACTCGGGAGGTGATTCATCTTGACGCGCGGCGATTTTCCTACTCCCCGTTTCCGACCACCACCATCACAACAGGTGCCAATGTGTGTGCCTCAACCACCTCACCCCATTGTGCTTTTTTTTCCTTTACGTGACTCCGCGCGTCACGTCGCTTTTCCTAACCTCACTTCGGGTCATCCCCGAAGTCGTCGTCGCCGCCGTCTCGCGGAAAGCGAAATCCGCGAAAAGTTCACCCCAACGACGACGACGGCGGCCAAGAGTTTGGTCAAAAGAAAGGAAAAAGCCTTTCTTTCTCTCTCTCTCGCTCTTTGTTGGCTTGGGAGAGAGCGAGGGAGAGAGCGCACGCGCGAGTGCTTCCGCGAGATTTTGAACTTCGGCGTGCGCGCGCCGCCGTGGAAAAACTAACGCCGCGGTGCCTCATATAAATATGACGTTGTTTTTTGAACTCAGCATCAGTGATCTTGCGACTGTGATCCGGACAACAGCAGAACAGCAGTTCCCGAGCTGACAGCTGAGGAAAACTTCCGACTTTGTGTGTGGTGGCCACATTTGGGTGTGCGTGTGATTGAGTGTGATTAAAACAAGGACTCTTGTCAAGAACAAAAACCAAACCTCAAAAAAATCAAGAACCATGAATCGAATCGTGTGTGCCGCAGTGTGCCTCAGTGCAGTGTGGGTGGCCATGGCCGCCGGCGCCACCCCGGAGGATTACCAAAGCCAAGGATTACGTGCCATCGTGCGGGTGTACGACGAGTGCTCCAAGGCCGAGTCCGGCTTCTCCCCCTGCCTCAAGAAGCGCGCCATCACCTTCATGGACCGCCTCAGCCGCGTTGAGTCGCTCTCCCTCGGGGACATGAAGGTGGTCCGGAACGAGCGGGCCGCTCCGCTGGACGCGAAACCCCTCACCGAGAACGAGCTCGAGCAGACGTTGCCCCGCGGGCTGGAGGCCCGTGACGAGGCGCTGACGAACATCCTGCTCGACAAGGTCGCCTCCATGTTCAGCAGCCGGACGGTGCAGATCACCCTGCCGAAGCTGTCGAGCGACGAGCTGGGCCGCGGGCTGGAAGAAGGTAATTGGAGGGAAAAGTGTGGCCAGTTCTGTTCTTCAGAAGGACTGAAAGCGAAATTTCAATTTAAAGTAGTGAAATGGGCTATTCAGTGATTTGGACTAAAAATGATGTGTTACATAAAAGATCTTGCGAGTTCTGAACACAAAAATATTGTTAAATCGGTTCAAATGATGCAAAACAAGAATCTACTTGTCAAAGGAATCAAGCTATTTTTGGTACTATTTTTCACAATTAAAAAGTGATTCCTTTCAAATTCGTACAACTTCACAAGTTAAAAACTTACAAAAATTGTCAAAATGAAAATCTTGCTATTTGGCGCAATAATTTTAAATTTTCACCAGAAAAAAAACTTTTGGTATAGCAGTGATTTGAAAAGATTTTTTGTAATAATTGCAATAAATTCACAATTTCATCACCTTCAAAGCTGGTCAGCCAGATCTAGCCATAGGAACCAGATTCTAGCCGTCGAAATCGCCAAAACTATTTTCTAAAAGATGCATTCTTAAGTATTGAACATGGTATGTAAAGGTTTCATTTGTCGCTGAAATCCTAGTTTTTCATATTTTTCAAATTCAGAGTCTCAAAGTAAATGCATTGTTTTTCAATAAAAGAGAAGTGTTGCATTGAAGATCTTTTAAGAACCGTAAACTGGGGTGACATTGATAGCCCGGGGTGACTTTGATAGGTTTTTCAAATGCCCGTCAATTTCATAGCTCAACTTTTTTGAGAATTTTGACTATATTAGCACTAAGGGCTACCTAAATATCGAACATATGTGCAAAAATGTGACTGTTATATTGGTTGTATCAAAGTTAGTGGCCAAATCAAATTTCTTTCAATGTCACCCCGGACTATCAATATCACAACAAGAATAATGTTAAATTCGTTAAAATGATGCGTAAAATTGTTGATGGACTTAAACTTACTTTTTTCACAATTACAGCAGTGATTTACAAATAGTCCAATTAAATTCTTCAAACTTTTTACGTAAAAATTTACAAAATTGTCAACATTTTTTTTTATAATGCTGTTCTATTAAATTCCCAGTTTAACCATAAAAAATACGTTTGAATTTGGCTTTAATCAAGAAACCTTTGAGTTGCTAAGAAAACAACAATTATTTTCAGAATAAAATCCATTTCAGGAAATCGCTAATATCTTAATTTTGTAATTTGGCTTCAACTATTAAAAGAACGTGTTCTTTGGTATTAGTTTGAGCTTTCGTTTTCTTTTTTTTTAATATTAAGAGCTATCGAAGCAAAAACTGTTTTTTCTGCATATTTTGCAAATGCTACAACAGAACTTTTTGATTTTCAACTCATAAAATTAGATTTTGAGTGAATTTCAAACAACATGTTTAAACAAGTTTAAACATTTGACCAATTAATTATGAACATAAAACCTTTTATCTATAAAAATGATCAGTTAAAGATTGTGGTTTCCAAAAAGATCGCAAAATTTTTGATGGAAATATATAAATATCAATATAAATAAATATCACCAACAAAATTTGTTAATCAAATATTATCACTGCTTTCGACTAAATTACCCACTGCAAAGATTTTTTATCAAAAAGTACTAAGTTTGCTTAGAACATTTGCATTTACATCAAGATCAAGAAGTAAATTTGAGCAATAATGGTTGCAATAATTTTAACCCAAATTTCAATGAATTTTTTTATTGCATGTTTCTTTTGAGTTTTTTTTATGTAAAGCTAGCTTCGTTAAATTTGAAACATCAAAATTCAAACATTAGCTTTTGAGCTGTGGTCATCGTGAAATCTAAATTTAAAGCAAGACTGCCTAAAATTTATTGGGCTCAATAATAACATTTTCATTAGTAGTAATGGCAACGTTTGCAAATGTTCAAGGAACATGACATTTAAATATATATTTTTTTTCGCATGCTGTATAATCTAAAACCTTACAAATTATGTAACATTTATTTCTCCGATCAAAAATGTGAAACTTGAACAAAAACGATCAGACCTGGTCTAAGGTATAATGCTTAAATAAAAAAAATCTTTTGTTTCACCTTAATACGACAACAAATAAGCCAGAAAACTGCATTTTCCAACATTTATGAAATGCCATAAAAAAATTTAACCATCAAAACCATTTTATTTTTTCTACTGAAAATTAGAGCATTGCACTTGCTTTAAACATGGAGATTATAATCTTTTTTTTCTGATTTGAGAGAATTTAATCAATACTATTCAATGTCAGCTTTTCAATTCGCGTTATGTACATTTGAGCATTGATGATACGGTTTGAGTTGACGAAAATAACAAAACTGTTTCTTTTTTCTTTGACGGCATGGTTCAGTAAAAAATGTTTTGTTTTTCAGAGAAAATCATTCAATAAAAAAAAAAGGTTTTGACTGTTGTAACATTCTTTTTTGCTTTTACACTAAAAAGGTGTTTAAGGCACAGCATAATATTTAAAACAATTATTTTCAAATTGCTCAAATTTCAAATTTTACTCTCTATTTGTCTTTGGTTCGTTGTTATATTTGCTGTAAGATATGTGGCTATAAAAATTTTAACTTAAATTTAATAATTCATGTACTTTCAATGATATAAATTTGCCAATATTTGCGACTCCATTTTTTTTTTATTGTAATGGTAAATAAAATTGTAATAATATTACATTTGAGAATTTTGAGAGATCTTGTGTCAGAAAAAATGAGAATAATTCTCTTTAAAAATATGTAAATTTTTCATCATTTCATGTGTAATTTGACTTATTTCTCTAAAATTCATATAAAATAACATAGAAAAAAATATTGCTCTTCCATGAAATTTTCAACCTTCAGATTTGTTTTTATTGCGCAGAATAAGACAATCAATTAAATTATTTATTGTTTGATACTCAAAAAACCATCAAATTCCCGTCTAGTTTTGAATGAAAAAAAGTTTTTTTTAAGTTTCGGAAACATTAATTTCATAGTTGAAACAGACTTATCACTTTTTCAAAAGATTCAATATTTTGAAGAATTGAAATTCATTAAACTATGCGTGTATCGTTTAATGCACAAACAATCATGGTAATGTTACTAGATTACTTATTCAAAAGGCCTCATCAACATAAGAAACCCATGTAGCTTTTGAAAAAGCACTCTCTTATCTGGGAATGTGACCAGATTTTGTGTCAAAATAAATGTGTAATTTTGCCTCAAAAAAATATGTAAATTAACGTCGGTTTGTGTGTTATTTTTACAAACTTCACATAAATTCATCGAAAATTACATCGAAATATTCAACCGTCAAATTATTATGTTAAGAATCAAACGGAATCAAATAATATTGACACCATTATTAATTGGTTGATTATTTTAATTCATGTTCAAAGTCCCATCTTCAGCTAGACGACGGACTAAAATCAAATCTTGTGTCTGTTTGTCTGTGATTCAATAAATTTAACTGTTTTAATGTGAGTCAAAAAACTGTTGTTACGAGCAAAGAAAATTGTGAGGGTTTTTTTTTACTCACCCAATGCAAACAAAATTTGACAGTTACCTTCGTCACACACGAAAACCTCCACTAATTTTTGCCATTTCATCTTTCCCACCCTCATAATCGCAAAATTACCTTCAAATCAACTCGTTTTAATTAGCTGCCGTCACCCAAACCAACACCTCACAACCAATTAAACTCATTTGTCACGCGCAAGAGCGCCGCTTCCTCTTCTTTTTTTGGGGCGTAACACCGGTTCCCATACGCCACACACTTGAGGGGCACCTCAAGAGATGCAGAGAGTAAAACGGAACCGGGCCACCTGTAATTGGCTTCCCCCGCTGTGGAACCGGTAAAAAAGGGCCGTTGGGAAATTTCCTCGTTTGCTGATTGATTTGGGTTGTTGCATGCAATAATGTTGCACGCAAGTTCAAAGGACTAATCGGGTTTTTCGTTTTCTTCGTTTTCTCTCAACGCAGGTCGTGGCAAGATGAAGAAGATGATGAGCATGATGATGATGGGCTTCATGATGAAGATGGCCGCGATGGTGCCGGTGGCGATCGCCGGACTGTACCTGCTCGCCGGTAAGGCCCTGATCGTGTCCAAGATCGCCCTGCTGCTGGCCGGAATCATCGGGCTGAAGAAGCTGGTTGCGAGCAAGCAGCAGGGAGGCGGCGGCGGCGGCTGGTCCAGCGGCGGCTCCGGACACGGTGGCGGCTGGGACCGGCGGTCGGCCGATCTGGCGGCGTCTGCGGCGGCCCAGAACCTGGCCTACAACGCGTACGCCAAGAACCAGGCGTAATCCCCCTTTGAAACCTCCGAGAATCAACCAAACCCTTCCCCTTCCCTGGATCACAACTACGACGAGTTCTAACCCTTGACGCAACACGAACAAGGGAGAGCCTTTCCACCCTGCCGAAAGTTTGAGGAAGATTTAAATTATTTATTTATTTATTTATTTTAAATTATTAGCAAACACGCGCAGAAAACGCAGATTCCGCAAAACTAAACAGTTCTCATCTTCTTCAAACATTTGCCCATACCAAACTACAGTGTAAAACATAACCTTTAAAACTCTCCAAAGCCTTCAACGCTTTCCAACTTGATTAACCTCTGCGCAGCGAGTTCTTTCAACTTTCGACGAGTGGAAAACTTATAATTTTCGCATTTTCCACCGATTTTTCACCTCATTCACCCATTCCCCATTGTCTACCTCCCCGCTAAACTTCCCCTTAACTCTGCTCTTGTGAGTTGTCTTCCAACCACCTCCCACAGCTGCCAAGCTGTCTATTTCTTGCTTCTCACTGTCTTTTTCTTCTCTCTAACGCTAATCTCCATACAATCACCACCTTCAAGCTCAACGACTTGCCTCCCCCCCCCCCCTCAACTTCGTAGTTACTTATTCTAAAATTTCGCAAGTCGCGTGCCGTGCGATTTTGCACTGTTTTTCTCGCCTTCCCACCTGTGAGAGCATTGTTTTCCCCTTTAATTTGCTCATCTTTCACCTTTCTTTTCTTGCGCCAACTCTTTCTCATTTCACTCCCAGTTGAGCTGCCTTCACCTTAACACGCCTCATCGGAAAAACCTATTGATTTAATTAACTTTTTCTTGTGTTCCTTAACCGTCGTCTCCCTTTCTCTTTTGAGACAGTTTTTCTTGTCTAGCATTTCGAGGTCCCCCACACTTGGGGACAACCCCCCTCTCTTTCAACAAAGCAATTGTTGTAAAACTCTTTACTTTTTGACACTGTGGCACAACCTTAACTCTACCAAAAACAAAAAAAAAACAGGTGTTGAAAGTTACGTCTCAAAACACTTGTCCACTGTCGTTGTTTTCCCGTTTCCCCTTCAACAACTCTTTCTTTCTCAACGTTTTTTCTTTCCCTCTTTCTTGTTTCTTCAAAACGTGCCAAGCTGTCAAAAATGAATCCCCCCATCAGTCATTTCCGGTCCTCATAGGATCCCCTCTCCCAACCCAACTTCGCAAACCCCAAACCGAAACTTCTTCTCAATCTCTAGTTTAACTGGAAACCTCCCATTTCCCCCTAATCTTAATCAGCTCAACCTGTGTCGGGTTGGGGGTCTCTAACTGGACCCCCTCGCCAAAACGGTAGCTGAAGCTAAAGCGTATGTTAAATTAACTAAACCATTTCCCCCCCTAAAAACTTCCTCGTAAGTTAAAGAAAAACTCACACACACTCGTGCCCCCCCAGAAAAAGAAGCAAAAAAAAGCTAGAGAGGAGATAATTATTCTTGTTGATAGTGTGTAAGTTGTAATGTTAATGAGGGGGAAACCCCCCCGCGAGAGCGAGCAAAACGAAAATTGTTGAAAAAACGAAATAAACTGAAAAATAAGAAAATTAAACCAAAACGCTTTTCACCTTAATTGCCTTCGAAAACTAGCGACTCTCCAGCGCAGATTGCGGGCGTGCGCCGGACTCAAGTGTGGGCTCCTCACCTTAAGTATCGATTAAATTGGGTGGTGCTGGGGATGAGGATTGCACCACCACTTAATTTGGCGTGCGCTCTCGTGTGCGCTGGATATTTGTACGATTTTGGAACGGGGCAGCAGCACTTGCGAGATATCGAGAGCAGCCGAGGGGGAGGGGAAATGAAATAATTTTTCGTGATTTATAATGGGCTGCCGAAATGGATCGCAGCTGGAAAGTGGGTGAGTATGTGATTTGGGAAATTTGAGGTAGGTACTTGGTAGGTGGTTTTTCTTTTCGCTTTGTTTGTTTGTTTGTTTTTTTTTTTTGATTTGAAGGTTACAGCAGGGCAATTCTCTCGGACTTGTATACGTTTGAAAATGTTCAAATTGAAAGATTTAGACCTTGTTGCCTTCCTCATCTAAGATAAGGCTATAGTCCTGCTCGGAAAATGAACTTCTTTCAGAAACGTCGTAGACCCACCTTAATGTATACCTATCGACTCAGAATCGAAAACTGATTAGGATGTAACAAAGTGGGTAAATTTTGCGGGCTTTTCAGGGCATGATCCCCTAAGTGTACTGAGCCCGAATCCCAAATATGAGCTTGATTGGTTGCGGCAGGACCTGATGCTTTGACTTTGAATTTTAAATGGGATTTAACCCGCAAAATCTGTGCGTCGAAAACCGTCTACCTCTTGCTTGTTACGGCGGTAGACGGCAGTATACCAACAGATCTTAACTCCAGGGATGACCCAGGGCAACCCAACACATCAGCAAAGTAGTCTACCATACTCACTGAAGCTATGCGGATAAGTCCCGGGGTCGAAACCCGTCGACCTCTTGCTTGTTACGGCGGTAGACCCACCGGTCTTGACTCCAAGCAGTTCCTGGAAGTTCCAGATCATCCCAATAAGTTGTTACAAAAATGTAATGCAACCTACCACACTCACTGAAGCAGTCTGGGTAGGATCTGTGGTCGAAATCTGGATGTTTCGACTTGTTTGTTTGGTAAGCTTGTTGCACAAATTTCCCGGAAGTTCCAGATGGACTAGAACATCCACGATGTTCCAAAACCATGCTTTAATGTTTCAATAACATAACTAAACGAAATACAATTGATACATTTTGAAAATTATCCGACAAATTACCCAAAGATTCTAATTTAAATCATATTCTCAATTTAAGTCATGGACATTCTTTTTTTAAAACGATTCTTGATTTTAACACCCCCATTTCGTTGTGTGAATCAAGAATATGGTGTACTTATTGACTCTGAATCAAATTCTGAGCAAATGTCTGTGTGTGTGGTGATGATGAATCAAACATAAAAAATCAAATCGAATCAAATTATTTGCTCTACAGCATTGCCTTGGCGTTCTCGAGTACGAGATTTCGAATCGAAACTACACCCAAAGGAAAAATATATATCAAAATCTGCCACAGTGGATTTGCTGCAGATAGTGGTACATTTTATAACAGTTTTTGCAGCAAGCCCATGTATCAATTTTGCCCGTGTGTAAACATGTCAGCGATCTGCATCTGCTGGCGCGTCCCCGCAATGCTTCAAATAGAATAATATGTTGGTGCTCTGTCTCTCACTATTAATCAAGCGTCCATGGCGCGATGGTAGCGTGTCGGATCAACAACCAAGTAGTTGGTGGTTTATTTCTCGTTCTGTTTAGATTTTTTTTTCTGCAATTCAATTAATCAGTCGTCGGTAATGTTGATAATTGTCGGTAACGGGCAAAAGGTCATACCTCTATTATAGGGCATGAGTACAGATTGGGATCGGTCGTGGCTGACTGGATACGGTGTTCGCTTTGTAAGCGAATGGTCCTTGGCTCGATGCCCATCTGCTCCTTACGAGAAAGTTTGAGACATATAAGTAATACCTGCAATATTGAATATGAACGAAAAATCAAAGTCGCTCGAGGTGGGGTTCGTTCCTCCGTCCTTAGGATTGGTAAGCAAAAACTGCTAACCACTAGGCCATCACGGCTCAGTGAGTTATGACTGGTTACTACCAACTAAATACGCACTGGGTCTTCGTCCATTTGACAAGGGTTCGGAAGCTCTAAATAACGTTTGAATCCGATTGATGCAAACGTTCTTCAGGGCGGGGCTTGTCAATTCAAGCTGAAGTACCTCGCACTTGGCTTGCCAGCGTAGAAATGGGTCACCGAAGCTCGGCAGAGTTAACACCATCCAAATTCCTATGCGAGTTATTTGCATGTATACAATATTTAAAAAAAAAAAATCTAAAAATACATGGAAACAACTCAATTTATAAGAAACGGCCACGTGGTCCGTTTGGTTGGTTGCACACTCACGCACCCCTATATCGCAAAAAATGCATGAGGACAGATTTCATGGGTAATTATCCGCCAACTCACACAGCAGTTGCCTCGACCACTCTTCGATTTGCGTGAAACTTTGTCCTAAGGGGTAACTTTTGTCCCTGATCACAAATCCGAGGTCCGTTTTTTGATGTAAAATTAGACGCCCGATTTGATGGCGTACTCAGAATTCCGAAAAAAACGTATTTTTCATCGAAAAAAACACTAAAAAAGTTTTAAAAATTCTCCCATTTTCCGTTACTCGACTGTAAAAAATTTTGGAACATGTCATTTTATGGGAAATTTAATGTACTTTTCGAATCTACATTGACCCAGAAGGGTCATTTTTTTTATTTAGAACAAAATTTTTCATTTTAAAATTTCGTGTTTTTTCTAACTTTGCAGGGTTATTTTTTAGAGTGTAACAATGTTCTACAAAGTTGTAGAGCAGACAATTACAAAAATTTTGATATATAGACATAAGGGGTTTGCTTATGAACATCACGAGTTATCGCGATTTTACGAAAAAAAGTATTGAAAATGTTAGTCGTCATCGATCATGACCGTTCATGGTCACCCGCGACAGAAACGGACGACGAAACAAAGAGAAACGCAAAAAGTAACTTTTTCAAAACTTTTTTTCGTAAAATCGCGATAACTCGTGATGTTCATAAGCAAATCCCTTATGTCTACAAATCAAAATTTTTGTAATTGTCTGCTCTACAACTTTGTAGAACATTGTTACACTCTAAAAAATAACCCTGCAAAGTTAGAAAAAACACGAAATTTTAAAATGAAAAATTTTGTTCTAAATGAAAAAATGACCCTTCTGGGTCAATGTAGATTCGAAAAGTACATTAAATTTCCCATAAAATGACATGTTCCAAAATTTTTGACAGTCGAGTAACGGAAAATGGGAGAATTTTTTAAACTTTTTTAGTGTTTTTTTCGATGAAAAATACGTTTTTTCGGAATTCTGAGTACGCCATCAAATCGGGCGTCTAATTTTACATAAAAGTCTCTTTGACACCAAATTTCTATCTCATCACCGTTTCAGGCTGCAAATTATTGAAAAACACCTCTTTTTTCGCATGTTCAAAAATGGAAGGGGTCGTACCGCCCCTCCGTCACGAGATATCAAAAAATGGACCTCGGATTCGTGATCAGGGACAAAAGTTACCCCTTAGGACAAAGTTTCACGCAAATCGAAGAGGGGTCGGGGCAACTTATCCCGATTTCGTGTGAGTTGGTAGAGAATTACCCTCATGCAGATTCTGATATAGGGGGAGAGGGGGTAATATGCACCCCCTAAGGGAAAACTGTGATTTCTCAACCATTACAGCATTACTGTGGAAGAATTTTGTTCGATGTTCTAAAACAACTATTATTCTTCGTCATCCATGTGAAAAAAGTCTTAAAAAACCTCGCAATTGTACGAAAATATCAAATTTCTAAAAACATTTTTGATTCATTTCAAACAACCATGCGGGGCTATATGCACCACAACATTGGGGCAAAATGCACTACAACAACGGGGCAAAATGCACCACAACAATGGGGCAAAATGCACCGGGTGAAAGCAGTTTTCACTAGTCACCACTAGATGACACCGCTGTTTTTACAAAGGAGCTTCACAGCGGTGCATTTGCCCCGACTTCGCTTTTTGCAGAAAATTTAATTAAAAATGCATTTTTTGATGTTTTGGTTTCATCTATCTACGGAATAATAAAAATGATGGCAAAAACTATATACTTCAACACTTACAACATCAATAAATGCTTTTTATATTGTCCAAAAATCATAATGAAAGTTCATTGAAAATTAGATGAAAACACAACATTTGAATGTTTTTTTTTTAATTTTTTTTTTTTTTTAAATTAAATATGCCTTTATTGAACTTTCTTATAATAACTACATTTCATTTACATTCTAAGTGGTATGGCTACATGCTCTTCATCTTTGTTATATTTTTCGTTTTCTTATTAACTGTTCACATTCATTTATTTACTTCAAATTGTTTTACATTTTTGCATTGAATCAAATACATTTGGGTAAAAAAGAAAAAAAAAATCACTTTAACAACTAATCCTAACTTAAAACTAAAAAAGCAAATTCATTGAAATATTCAAAATCATTAGAACGAGTAAACTACGAACTGTATTTTAAGATAAATCCTCCAAGCGTTCTTACTTGTTCCGCACGAGTTTTGCAACCACGCAGTGTTGTTGTCATCTCGATGAAAATGTTCAGAAGTTCTTGTGGTGAAAACAGGTCACTACTGCCTTCACCCGTTGATGCTGGTTGGTTTTCCCTCGGTTGCTGACTGAAACCAGGAGGTGTTGTATTCTCTGCAACTTTTTGCCGCTGATTCAACGGCAATGGCTGCAGATTTGGAACCACTCGAACAGATCCCGCTCCAGGTGACGCCAAAGCAGGAAAATCCACGTCCGTGAAAGTTGGTGGTGTTTTGCGACGATTTGGTTGGTGCCTCGTCGTCGCTTGCTGCCGAATTTTCACAAACTCAGCACGTTTTGGGCAGCTTCGATTCTTGGTCGAATGGTCGCCACCGCAATTGAAGCATTTCGCTTCGATGTTCTCGTTGATTGTGTTGCAAGCTTGAGTTTTGTGCTCACCTCCGCAGGTTGCACAACGACTCTTGATGAAACAGTTCCTTCCACCATGTCCAAACTGCAAGCAGTTCGAACATTGCGTCACGTCACGGTGCACTGGACGATAACGTTCCCAAGTCACGATGATGTTGAAAATTGCCCGAACTGCTTTCAGCTCAGACGGCGTTGTCGATCCTTTCTCGAGATGAACCAGGTACAGTTGATCACGATACTTGATGTCCTTGTTGTGTCTCGTCATCTTGAAGACTTCGATCACGTTCAACTTAAGAGTTTTGAGCTCTTCTTTCAGCACACTCACATCCATGTCGTACAGGCCTCGGAGGACCTGTTTCATGGGCCGTTTACCTGGATCGTCATGGCTGTAGTATTCAATCTTGGTGTTGTTCAGGAAATCCCGAACGTAGTTGTAATCCTTTCTGGTAGGTAGCAGAATTTTAAGTCCATCAGCACACAAGCGAATGGAAGCTCGTAAAGCACCAGATTTGATAAACCCGGTCAGCCACTTTCGCACCGAATCCGATGACGATGTTTTCACAAAAATGGGTGGCAACTTTTCCCGTCGTTCAAATTCTTCCTTCTCGCTCACGTCCACAGGGAGGGTAGCGAACTGGTTTCCAGACAATTTTTGAGCGTCCTTGCTCAAACTGCCTGGCTTTGCAGGTAGCGCTTCGGCATTCTTTAGCTTCTTCAAATCTGCCGATCCTGCTGGTGAGGACCGCCTCTTTTTCTTGCCGTGAGGCATTTTTGCACTTTTTAAGCACTTGTTTGGTGTTGGAGGGACGCACGTCTGACTCGCTTCTCTGCTGATCGCAGACTGACATTTGAATGTTTTGCAAATAACTTAAGCTGTTTTTATACTACAAATTTTTCCTGCATGGTTTAGCAATGTTAAGCTTCCAATTTCTATGATTTTTTTCCCGGAAAATTCTTCCAAATACCGAGAAAAGCAGGGGGTGCATCTCCCCCTAATTTTATACATCCATTCATTACAATCATGCGACCGCCGTTTGGGTGTAGGTGTCTGAAGGCTTAAGCCAATCAGTTGCAAACCGAGACAGGACCCAGGTAGACAACTCCAAAAAAAAAAAGTTTAAAAATTTAGTTTACGAGTAATGATTTCTACATTGGATTGAAAAAAGTGTTTAAAATGCATCATACACCTGTCCAGTTGTTTTGCAATTATTAATTTCCAAAATACCTAATCATTTACGAAAATTTATTTTTTTGCAAAAAAAAAATTGCGTTGCTTTACATTTGAATTTTGTAAAAATTCAAAATATTTTTAATCCAGTTAAATTTGTTTATTGATGCAGAAAATGCGTTTTTGATTGTTTTAAGTTGATTTGACTTCTATTTTTATTTAAATTTTGAAGTTTTTCGAAAAAATATTTTTTTGCCTTCTGATTTTTCGGACCAACTTTGAAGGGGAGCGACATAAACTTTGAAAAATATGTGCAACGGCCTTAACAAAAAAAAAACATTTTCTGCTTTTTGTTCTGCACATTGTTCAGTATTGTTTAAAGTTTTGAATCGGTTTTAGATGAGGAAATTATAAGAAAAATGGAGTTAGGATTTTTCTATAGTTTGCGAGATATCAAGATTTAAATTAAATGGCTTTATTGCGATATATTTTCCGGAAAACATACCTTAAAGGATCCAAAAAAGAAGGTTCTTCAAAAATTCCGGGTGGACACAGAATGTATGATGAGAAAATCATGTTCCACTAATAAGACTTCGTTCACGAAAGTATCAATTACTAGGGTAGAATAAATCAAAACAATTTGTTTTTTTTTTTTCACATTTTCTCCCAAGCAATTCCATCTTTAAAAAGATGCCAAAATGTTTAATAGCAACAATCCAGCACATAAATGGGTCACTCGGACACGGCAGAAGAAAAAGAACAGGAAAATAGCTCAGTAGAAAAAAAAAAACAGGTGTATCAATTTCTCACCGGGCCAGCCAGCATTGCACCTGAATTTTGAAATTTTGTTTTGCTCTCCCAACGTCGGCTGTGTATCATTATCACCGGCTTTTAACTATTAGTTTAGATTTTTTTTACTCGGCCAAGCCAATTTACCACTTTGCCATGGTCAATAACTGAATTTTCACCTGCAAATTTCGGCTGGACGGAGGGGAAGGGGGGAAGCGCCTCGTAGAAAATAAAGAAATAAAAATCTAGCATAAGTAATGGGATGACGGAAAAGTGGGTGGTCGAGAATGGCGGCGATGAAAATTGTGTTGTGGTCAAAGCGTTTATGTTTTCTTACTTTTTGAAGCCTATTTTTTTGCGATATAGAACAAACTAAGTAGGGTAATGGTACGGATTGATGGTATGGTGGTGTTTCCGTCAGCCTTATTGTTAGTTAGCTGAAACATTTGGAAATAAGATAATTTTAGTTTATTATGAATCAGAATCAATAAAAATTGAAAATTGCTTATATAAAAAAATAACTCTAAAGTTCATTCTCCTCATCACACATCCACGATGTCAATAATCCCGTGTCTAGTTTCTCACGCTAATACATAATTCCGTGCACGTCGGCAACATCATTTTAGTTACACCGTGTAACCATAAGCAAAAGGGGAAGCTGATTACCACCATCTATTTTCCAAAGAAAGTACACACGACGAAAAGCCATTACGTCGGTGGGGATGTTCTTCACAGTCTGCAAAGTTCATAAGCCAGCAGCAGAGGTGCGTTTGACTATGCTTCTTTATGTTGGAGCATAATACCAAGGCAAAAAAAAAGCTTCCACACACATAACGAGCACCTTTAATTACACCCCTTTCCATTTCAATGCCCCCTTCCAAAACTGAAATGGAAAGACAATTCTAAACTTTCGCTTTTCACCCTCAGCAAAACTTGTGAGCTGGGATTTTAAAACAGAGTAAAGCTTTAACCCTCGACTGCTCAATTTTGTTTTATGTTTTTTTTTGATTTCGTAGGTAATTTTAATCTTCATAAAATTTTGTTTAATTTGCTTTTCAAAAATTTATATTTTAACAAGTTTCATGGGCATTGTTCATATTTATGCTTTGAAATTTAAATAAAATAATTCAAATCTTAAAACTTTGACATTGACACTTTGAGGGTTAACAACACCAAAGTAGCCGCGCCCATGTGCATGTGACCACCACCACTGCCCAAGTTGCTCGCTTTGAACTTGCGACATACGAATTAAAGTTCACGTTTAACGTCACAAACATTACCATTTTCGCTCCCCCAGCAGAAGTGAAAAAAGGCACCCAGAAACTTTATCGTCGCGCGTCCAGCCGCGGAGGAAATGACCATTATGTGTGGCGGTTGTTTTTTTTATTATTTTTGTTTTGGCTCGAGTACAATTGCGCTGGAACAACTGGCTGCTTTTTAGTTACTGGGTACTTTTTGTGGTTTGTCTTAGCGGTCGTGGTTTGTGGTGGGGGTTCTTTATTGCATATCGTCAAACTAACTCCCATGCAGGGAACCCAAAAGCTCAAGCGTTTTTTAATGACTGAATTTGCCTTCCGGAGTTGGGAGAAATGAAAGTGAAATTTGAAGTAAAAAACACTTTTTTCTAAAGTGTAGAATCCTTCTACGAATATTAAAAAAAAATAATAAAACTATTAGCATTTTGCTTTTAAAACGACGATATTTTTAACCATATTTCTGGAACAACACGAGAAAAAGGCGAATAAGCATTTTTACAGTTTGAACAGTTTTACGAATTTTCAGGCCAATTTTAACTTTTTCTTAAAACTAAAAGTCGTCGCTTGTGTGATATCTTGTGACACGTCTGCTGTAAAAAGATAGGACGTGTCACAATATAGCACACAAGCGACGAAGTGTTAAACAATAGCTGACCTGTCCACCTACATTCAAATACTTTTGTTTGTTAAATAGCCACCTGTTGCCTCGGAATTTCTAAAGTAGTTCCAGCTGTCAAACTGCGCATGCGCAAATGTTGCTCCAGATTAAGAATATTATAAACTCAAATCAGGAATTTTTCTGGTATTTTGTACCCGACCCTCTCCGATTTCAATGAAACTTTTTAGACATGTTATCCTAAACCTTTAAAAGCGATTTTTGTGTATATGAAGCCAATTATACTCGAAAATAACATTTGAGAAGGGCGTAGGTAATTTAAATATGTTTGTATTTGTAATTAAAAATTACTGTAACTCAAGGCCGTTGCATCGTATCAAAAAGTGGTCAAAGACAAATTTGTAGGAAATTAGACGGGCTTTCTGAAAAAATACACGGAAAGAAAAATACATGCCATTTCCATGAGATTTTTAATTTTTTTAGTCTAATGTTTAAATTTGAAGGTGATGTCACGACTTTTTTTCGATCAAAATTTTTGAGGAAATAGCCAAAGATGTTAAAAAAAGACTCACGAAAAATGCAGGATGGTATGTCTCTCCTAATAAAATACAAAAATCATTTACTAAAACTGTTTTTTTGAAAAGTGGTCTAAACGTCAAAATTTTCATAAACCGAGAACGGGAATCGATTCCCCAGACAATTTTACATAAATTTCTCCATATTGACCATTCCGTGTGAAGATACAACGGTTTTAAAAATAAAAATGTTGAAAAAATAGGTTTTTGGTGGTTTTTGGCAATTTCTATATGACAGACTTGATTTATCAGTCTCGTGAATATTTTTACCGGAAAGCTCGTCAAATTTCCCATATGTTTGTCTTTGACAGCTTTTAAATTTGAATATTTACGTAAGCTTATTTACCATCCAGGTTTCTACCACACTGAAAAAAATATTCTATTTTCAGTTATGAGCAATGTAATTATGCTTTTATCTGTAAGCCCATACATTCGATTGAAATGCTGTCAAAGACAAACTTATGGGAAATTGAACGAGATTTCCGGTAAAAATATTCTCGAGACTGAAAAATCAAGTCTGTCATATAGAAATTGCCAAAAACCACTAAAAAACCTACTTTTTCAACATTTTTATTTTTGAAACCGCTGTATCTTCACAAGGATTGGACTTAGGATAATGGTCAATATGGAGACTTTTATGTAAAATTGTCTGGGAAATCGATTCCCACTACCTCTTTTTGAAAATGTTGACGTTTAGACCTTTTTTCAAAAAAAAACAGTTTTAGTAAATGATTTTTGTATTTTTTGGGAGAGACATACCATCCTGCATTTTTTGTGAGTCTTTTTGTCACATTTTAGGTTATTTTCACAAAAATTTTGAGCGAAAAAAATCGTGACATCACCTTAAAATTTAACTTTTTAACTTAAAAATTGAAAATTCTCATTGAAATTGCGTGTATTTTTGTTTCAGTGTGTTTTTTTCAAAAAGCCCGTCAAATTTCCTACAAGTTTGTTTTTGACCACTTTTTGACACAATGTAACGGCTTAGAGATACAGCAATATTTAATTTAAAAAAATAATTAAAACCCTTACTGGCTCCATATACATAAAAGTGGCTTATATAGGCCTAGGATAACATGTCTAAAAAGTTTCATTGAAATCGGAGAGGGTCGGGTACAAAAGTACCCGAAAAATTCTTGAGTTGAGCTGGAATTGCTCTATTTTATAATTGAAAAAATTAATTTTTGAGAATGAAAAAGTTATTTTTTTCGCCAGAGATTCTAAGAAAAGAAACTACAGTTCATTGTCAAGCTCTTGGTTAAAATTTGAGTGATAAGAATTTATTTAATTTTTTACAAGTTTTTATTTAAGATGATAAATAGTCTTAAAAACTTCTCTGGAAATATTTGGGAGCTATTTTTTACCAAAAAAAAGTTGCAGAATAAAGAGACTAGGTAAAAATGAAAATCACCAAGTAAGCAAAACAAAATGTTTCAAGGATGTAGAACATGCTTTTAACTACCAATAAAAATAAACTTTAGCAAAACATTTTTATTTAAAATAATTATGAATAATTATGAAAAAAGCTTAAAACAATGGAATAAAAAAAAGTTCCCGAAAATTACCTTGTGAACAAGAGAAAAAAAAAGGAAAGTTACAATCCAGACTCAATATTCGAAGTCCTCGGAAAAAGGCACTTCGGATAGTCGAATCACGGAAATTTGAGTGATGAAATATTTAGAAAATGCATTTGGTCATGTAACAGGCAATCAACAACTTAAATTATATTAAAACGCAGAACTCGAATTCGATGTTAAAAGTCAGAAAATAGAAAAGATACCTGAAGTTCCCAAAGAGACTTCAGAAAATCAAACTTTGATCATTTTCAAGAAAATATTATCATAAAATTTATCGGTGAGCACATAGGCATCGATATGCCAGTTTGAAAGCACTGAAGAAATTTTTATAAATCAAATGTGTGCTATGTTTTTTGTTATTTTGTGATGTAATTATTGTTTTCCTGATTGCCAATCCGTAATTAATGATGAATTTCATAACCTAACAAGGAATAGGACACCCGTTACCAAAAAGAATCAACACCATACTTGACAGTTTGTTAACAATAGTTTGTTAAAATATCAACAGGGAAACAAAATTAATATCTTTAAACGAAAAAATCACGTTGACGTTCTTGTAATTCTGTGTAGTTTGAGTAGATTCTTATTGAGGCATCTTTACGCTGAGTAACTTGAGCAAAATTATGCTGGCAACAATGCCCCCGGTGCTTTGAAAAGCCCAAAAGCTTCCGCAGAGAAAGGCTGAAAAGCATGAATTGCTCTTCGCCCCCAAAACGGAACCAAAATGAAAGGTAAAATTAGAAATGAAGAAATGGTGGAAATTGTTTCGTCAAACATGTTGCATACCCAGCGGGCGTTAAATTTATTTGCGGTTTCGTTTCACGCTTTCCCTTCAACACGAGTTCAAAAAGAAAGCATAGGTGTGTGAAAATTGAAAGCATGTGGAAGCTCATTTTTTCTCGCAGAGATTGATGTTTAAGCTTTTTTTGATGCAATGCAAAGTTTCACAAAGCTCTTTTTTATGGTGTTGAGTAGGGTAGAATGTGCAAGTTTTGTATTATAAACAATTTTATTTCACCCAAAATTGTGAGAGTGTAGAATTGTAAGTTTTTTTAAGATTATCTTGAGAAAATCCATGGACAATATTCGGGAAAATTGAAGAAAAATACAAGAAGGAGGTAAGTCTTTGCAACAGGCTCGTTTGGAAATATATAAAAAATTGTGACCTCCGATGTACAGTATCGCAAAAATAAAAATGCAAAAAAAATAAAGTCAATAAAAGAAGGTATTGACGATCTTTTTCTTTTTTTGGAAACCACTTTAAAAAATGATGGTATTATTAAAAACATCTGAGAGTGAGAACATTTTTTTATTTAACCCTATAACGCCCATGGTAACACTAGTGCACCAATACTTTGAGGTCGAATTTCTCGGAGATGTGACAATATTTTCAACTGTTTTTTTTTGCGCATGTTTAAGAAACGTATAAACTATCTTCTGACCGAAATTCATCCACATTGATGAAGTACGAGCATTTTTAAGACCAAAACGTAAACAAAAAAAATAATTAAATACTATTTGCACAAGCTTGCACAACTGACACGAAAGCATTTTAGATGAAACAAAATATGTTCACGAGTCATTTGGACCCTTCTTAAGAGCCCTTGCACATTGAATTTGAAATTGAGCAATTCCATCTCAAATCAGGAATTTTTCTGGTACTTTTGTACCCGACCCTCTCCGATTTCAATGAAACTTTTTAGACATGTTATCCTAGGCCTATATAAGCCAGTTTTGTGTATATGAAGCCAATTGTACTCGAAAATAACATTTGAGAAGGGCGTAAGTAATTTAAATATGTTTGTATTTTGTAATTTAAAAATTACTGTAACTCAAGGCCGTTGCATCGTATCAAAAAGTGGTCAAAGACAAACTTGTAGGAAATTGGACGGGCTTTCTGAAAAAATACACTGAAAGAAAAATACACGCCATTTCTATGAGATTTTTAAATTTTTAAGTTTAAAAGTTAAATTTAAAGGTGATGTCACGATTTTTTTTCGATCAAAATTTTTGAGGAAATAGCCTAATATGTTACAAAAAGACTCACGAAAAATGCAGGATGGTATGTCTCTCCTAATAGTACAAAAATCATTTACTAAAACTGTATTTTTGAAAAGTGGTCTAAACGTCAAAATTTTCATAAACCGAGAACGGGAATCGATTCCCCAGACAATTTTACATAATTGTCTCCATATTGACCATTGTCCTATGCCCAATCCTTGTGAAGATACAGCGGTTTAAAAAAAAAATGTTGAAAAAATAGGTTTTTTAGTGGTTTTTGGCAATTTCTATATGACAGACTTTATTTTTAATTTTCACCGGAAAGCTCGTCCAATTTCCCATAAGTTTGCCTTTGACAGATTTTCAATTGGATGCATGGGCTTACAGATATAAGCTTAATTACATTGCTCATAACTGAAAACAGAATATTTTTTTCAGTGTGGTAGAAATCTGGATAGTAAATCATCTTACGTAAATATTAAAACGAGTTAAATTGAAAAGCTGTCAAAGGCAAACTTATTGGACGAGCTTTCCGGCAAAAATTATTTTCAAGACTGAAAAATTAAGTCTGTCATATAGAAAATGCCAAAAACCACCAAAAAAGCTGTTTTTTCAACATTTTTATTTTTAAAACCGCTGTAACTTCGCAAGGATTGGACTAAGGACAGTGGTCAATATGGAAACTTTTATGTAAAATTGTCTGGAGAATCGATTCTCACTATCGGTTTTTGAAAATTTTGACGTTTAGACCACTTTTCAAAAAAACAGTTTTAGTAAATGATTTTTGTATTTTTTTTAGGAGAGACATACCATCCTGCATTTTTCGTGAGTCTTTTTGTAACATTTTAGGCTATTTCCTCAAAAATTTTGAGCGAAAAAAAATCGTGACTTCACCTTATAATTTAACTTTTAAGCATGAAAATTGAAAAATCACACAGAAGTGGCGTGTATTTTTCTTTCAGTGTATTTTTTTTTTTCAGAAAGCCCGTCCAATTTCCTACAAGTTTGTTTTGACCACTTTTTGGTACGATGCTGCGGCTTCGAGATACAGTCATTTTTAAATTACAGAATACAAAAATATCTAAATAACTTACGCCCTTCTCAAATATCATTTTCGAGTACAATTGGCTCCATATACACAAAAATAGCTTATATAGGCCTAGGATAACATGTCTACAAAGTTTCATTGAAATCGGAGAGGGTCGGGTACAAAAGTACCAGAAAAATTCCTGATTTGAGATGGAATTGCTCAATTGTAACTTGCTTGATATTTTTTACGGCTTTTTCAAAAAGGTGCACCAGTGCACCATTGGGCAGTAGGAGAACAAAAATTCTTGAAGGCTGATTTTTCAAACTGCGTTTAAATCAATAATTGTGTAACAAATAAGTTTGAAAAAGTCAGAACTAATGAAAAACAAGTTGATTGATTGTAATGTGGTAGAGCGTCCAATTTCCCGTCCCGGGAAAAATTCCCGGGAATTCTCGGGATTTCAAAAAAAAATTATTTCCCACTTCCCGGGAAATTTGTAAATTTCCCGGGAATTGCCGAAATTTATGCGGAAGTATACTTTTTCCTAACTTTTTGGCACAATAATGAGAGAACCTAATTTGATTTTATTTATTACGATCTACTGTTCATATTGAACTTATCAGCTTGTCTGTAAATTTCATGCCAAGGTTAATTTAAGATAATATTTATAATTATAGCATTCACAACTGAAATTGAATCTTGCTTATTTTATAAAATTTGAGAAATTACAGTTTAAAGTTAAAAATTTGAAAAGCAGAAGCGCTACAGCATCGTAAGAGGGATTACATGAAAAACATGTATCGTTTAATTTAAACCACTTTTTGCACTTTAAAAATTCTTTGACCCTAAGCCATTTATTAAGCTGAATACCTTGTAACAAAAACCATACTATACATGAAATCATAGAAAATCATTGAAAACAACTTCGTATCATATCAAAGGGCACCATATTTCAGAAACACATTTTTCAAAAACTCGCTTCTAATATTTGAGACCTTTGAGTTGTGATTTTATGAAATAGTGTTTCAAGTAACAAAACACGAAAAGTTAGATTTTTAAGGTAAATTCAACAATTATCTATTTATTCATAAACTACCATAAAACTTGTTCTGGAAAAAGTTAATTGACATGAAAAACATAATTTCTGCATGATTTTTTTTTTCATTTCAACTTTATGTGATAAAAAGAAATACTTCTCAACAAATACTAATGATCATTTTTGGAGTTAGTACAATCTGAAAGACAGCTATAAAATAAGAAAATTTATAAATTTTCTTAATGTTGTATGATTTTTCACAAGCAGTCAAACCATTAATTGATCCTAACACTCATTTTGACCATTAAAGTAACAGCTCTATACAGTTTTGTTGCACTATATTAATTAGAAGCAGGATCACAATAATTTTTGATAAATTTAAAATTTCCCGGGAATTCCCGGGATTTTACTGGAAATTTGCTGAAAATTTCCCGTTTCCCAGGAATTTTGTAACCCCGGGAAATTAGACGCTCTATAATGCGGTCAATAAACTCTGAGATATTGGTCCAAAATTTACCCATTTACTTTTTTTAAAACAGGTGGAAAGCTCAGGGCGTTGGAGAGTTAAGAAAATAATTTCACTTCTAAAAATGCGTTAATTTACACCTTTTTCCTTGTAATGCCAGTTTTCCGGTCTAAAGTGAAGTAATACTATTTAATAATTGGGGTAATATTAAACCTTCCAATTTTACAACTTTCAAATACACACAAGTTTAAACTGTCTATTTTGGACAGACCTAAGACCAGTACAAATTTTATTTTAATGTTTTTTTCCCTCGGCTCTGATCAAATTCAGGGGAGAGGCAGAGAAATGTCATTTTTTAAGGCCAGGCCAAATGTTTCAATGCTTCAAAAAACTAAATGAACCGTAAACCGGGGTGACATTGATAGGATTTAAATTTATTTTTGGAATATTTTCCAACTGGTAAGTGTTTTCTCAAGACTTTTATTTTTGAAACAATGTACTAGGGTAGACCACACGTCCATGCACTATTTAGGAAAAAAAAAGTTTTTTCGATAGTGTTTAAAAAATAGTAGCGTTGAAGTAGTCATAGGTTTTGTTGTTGAAATTAGGTTAAAGGTGTTTAAATTTTATTTTTACGTCGAATGTACCATCGCTGAGGTTGCTGTTATAGTTTTTAACAAAAAAAAAACAATGTTTATATTTAGTTAACTAAGTTTATAAGCTTTTTAACAAAATACATATAAATTTTAGGTAAAATTGTTAAAAAGTCAGAATTTTGCCTGAAATTTGTTAAAAATAGTTTTGTTTATAAAATTTTCGATTCATATTGCATTTTAAACTAAATTCGAAGCACGAATCAAAAGTTTTCACATTTTGTATGAAATTTGTTCTACTGAAAATGCCTTCAAATTAGAAAATTTTATTTAATTATGTTTCAAAAACACAAAATTTTTATTGTTAACTAACTTCGTTTAGCTTCTCCTA
Source organism: Culex pipiens pallens (assembly GCF_016801865.2). Classification (NCBI taxonomy): domain Eukaryota; kingdom Metazoa; phylum Arthropoda; class Insecta; order Diptera; family Culicidae; genus Culex; species Culex pipiens. The sequence continues at coordinate 102,595,104 of NC_068937.1, read as the reverse complement.
GTGAAAAATTGTCCGAAGAATCCGAAAATGCACTCCGTTTTTCGATTTTATATCATGTTCATTGAGAAAATCATGACACTTTGAGAATATGAAAATAATGTTATTTATCAACGTTTTCTTAATTATAGTTAACTTACTTTTTAAACTTTTCAAAATTTAATGAAAACTTCTTCTAGAAGTACCTTGAACCATTCTCTACCCCGGTCAGTATGATTCCATACAATTTCGTGCGTATTTTATTTGTACTCTTCATTTTGCGAAAAAATCTCAAACCTATCAAAGTCACCCCGTTTTACGGTACCCCAATTGATTTTTAATACAAAAATTATTGTTATACATTGTATTTAAAATAGCTTACCATCGATTCTACAAGTTATTTCAATGATTTTTTTAAGGTATTGTCTGAGGAAAAACATGAAATAAAATTTGCTTTGGCCTAAATAAAATAAATAAATACGGGAAATTTTAGTATGTTTTACAGGCCAAGCATTCAGTCCAATTTATATCCAATTTGCAGATTTTCATTTTGTAAACAAAAAATAAAAAAAAATGATAAAAATGTTAATGCCGCAATTGAACGTCAATGTGCTGCTTGGCTGCTAATATTAATATAAGACTGTAGGACCCTTGTATTTGCTTTGGAATACCACAAACCGTCAAATATGGAAGCTGTTTTAGCATATTATCAATTCATGGAGATTAGGGTGCCCAGAAAGTTTGACCACCTGCTCCACTAGCGAAAATGGTTTTTTTTATTAATTTTAAGATTTTGTGCCCAATTTGGAGCGAAATATGACTTTTTTAATCGCTAATAACTTTTCAGGATCGAGTTTTACAGCTTTGGTATGTTCTATAAAAACTAACTTAATCCACCTATGTGGTTGATGCCTTCCTCACTTTTTACCAAAAATGGGTAATATGAGTGGTTTCAGCTTTTTTTTGAGATCCAGAAAAAAAAGAACACAATGTGGTGATAACCTGATACAGGGTTGTCAGTTTTTCAATGTTTTGGACTCATTGGAAAGGCCTTTCAATTACCTAACCAACGATGGGTCGGATGATGGATCCGGACATCGTTTACATACATTTAAGTGAGATCCGGCATCATAAAAGTACAAATATAACACTTAAGTGGTCATAACTCGAGACAGGGTTGCCAGATCTTCAATGTTGTGGACTCCTTGGAAAGGTCTTTCAATTACCTAACCAACGATGGGTCGGATGATGGATCCGGACATCGTTTACATACATTTAAGTGAGATCCGGCATCATAAAAGTACAAATATATCACTTAAGTGGTCATAACTCGAGACAGGGTTGCCAGATCTTCAATGTTGTGGACTCGTTGGAAAGGTCTTTCAATTACCTAACCAACGATGTGTCGGATGATGGATCCGGACATCGTTTACATGCATATAAACGAGATCCGGATATATGTGAAAACACATTTTTATACATAACTTTTTCGAAACTTCAAACAATTCAATAGATGATTTATGGGACCCTAAAACAAGTCGAATGCAACTAGTTTGGTCAAAATCGGTTCAGCCAGTGCTGAGAAAACTCAGTGAGAATTTTGGTCACATACATACATACACACACACATACACACACACATACACACACACATACACACACACATACACACACACAGACATTTGTTCAGTTTTCGATTCTGAGTCGATATGTATACAAGAAGGTGGGTCTTTGAGCTTTTAATAAAAAGTTCATTTTTAGAGCAGGATTATAGCCTTACCTCAGTGAGGAAGGCAAAATGTAGAGCATTAAAATTACATGAAGAATTTAAGTTTTGGGAATATTTGGATGGAAGTAGCGTAACCTGTAGACAAAACAGTGAAACAATTAGCGTTTTCATGCCTTTGTTCGATTTTTTCATGCAAACTTCACCCTTGAGTATCAATGGTTAAATGTTGACCGATTTTGCTCATATTTGGCCCCGAGTCCTAGAATAGCTCAAGGAACTAAATTCAGCTTGGGACGCTGATTCAGATGCATAGGCCAGATTACCAGGAAGCAAGTGGTTTATCTTATTTTATCTTATCACGAAACAAACGCAACTTATTTATTCCAAATGTATCAAAAGAATGATACATAACGGCCAAAGTGATAAAAGTAATGAGACATTTTTGATGAAAGTAGTTCTTACGGGTTGGTTGTTTACTAATGAACAATGTCAATTTGAGGGACAACCCACCTTGCGTTAATTTTTTTTTTAATTTTCTATAAATTAAAACTATGAGTAGAAAATCGATTCAGTTTTTATTGCCCCTTCAACTAATAATGTTTAAAATTCATTAAAATTCCACATTTGAGTTTCGTTTCCATTTCGTAACCTCAATTAGCTAAATGTCACCGCGTTCACCGAATCTTAACCCCGTCGATGACCGCTGTACCGCCACACATTTCTTTGATGTGTGGATGAGATGAAAATTGAAATCACGTGCTGATGCTGCTGCTGATGCTACATTGCTTACCTGTTTTGTTTGTACCGAAGATTCGCAGGTGAAATTTATGTGGCAAATTACGTAAAACATCCGACCGGATCTAGCTTCACCGTAGGAGCCAAACCTCCTTTTGAAAGTTACATTTCGAATTGGACGATTATAAAATGTCATAAAGACAGCATTTCATATGTTCGCCGTTGTCTGTTATTGCCGAACCGATCCATGGCGTTTTAGGAATTTTATTATGGTAAATCTCACTTTCAACAGAAAGGCCACATTATTAATTTGAGCTGGTGCGAAGTGAAACTTTTCCAATCCTCGATAAATTTGGGTGACCCACCCCATCCGGAATCGGTGATAGGAAGCCACTTGTGCTGAAATGGGTTCTCATTTATCACTGGAGTGTCTGCCATGATAATTTGCTGTCCGTGGAACACTATGGGAAATTTGCGAGACCTCAATTTTTGCTTCTTCTTATTCATTCCCCTCTTCCAAAAGATTCCCCGTTACAAATCTCCTACATATGTAGATTGGACGGCTTTCCAGTTTACTATGGCGATGCTGAATAGAGCCCAATCAGCCTCGGCAGCGAAATACTTTAATTACCGATTGTCGTAAAAGTGAGCTTGGCCTGGCCCCCCTGGAAAAAAAGTGTGTTAATGAGAGACCCCACCGCGGATGAATTCATGGAGCCATCAGCCGGCACTCCGCAGACTGAATCTAGTCAGACGTCATCACGGTAGTGCAATAATAAGGCACTGAATCTGAGTCTCTAGCATTGGGGAGTTGTACCAATTTCACTCTCATTTGGCCACTTATGTTCAGCTGGCAGCAGCCTCTAGTTTATTGCTCCACTTGGCAACCTTGAACGTGGCCGTACGATTTGTCACAACGTTTAGGAAAAAGTTTGTACTGAAAGCATAGTCTCGAATAAATTGAGATGAAATTGAATGTAACTCATAACTAAACAAATGAAAAATTACCAGTGATAATTGCATAACGAATAGGGTCATTCTCCGCCAACTCACACAGTATTTGCCCCGACCCCTCTTCGATTTGCGTGAAACTTTGTTCTGAGGGGTAACTTTTGTCCCTAATCACGAATCCGAGGTCGGTTTTTCGATATCTCGTGACGGAGGGGCGGTACGACCCCTTCAATTTTTGAACATGTGAATTAGAGGGTGACGATTCTCGAGATTTTAAATTTCCCGGGAATCGAGAGTTGAATTTGGCAACTTTCCGGGTATTCCCGGGACCCGGGAGTTTATTTTTTTTAAGCAAAATCATTGATTTGTTTGAGAATTATTGCAACTTTATAACATTTGTATGAATTTAATTCCATTTAGGCATAGTTGTTCAAATCATTTACGTTTAATATCTAAATTTCAAATACTTTGTGGAACACTATCTTCTTTAAGAAAAAGCATTCAAAATTTGCTGGTACAAATTCAATTCAATGGTTTGAGGGATTGAACACTGTACGGAATTATTTTTTCAATTCTAAACTCTCACTGAATATTTTTTCCTGAGTTTTTTGAATTAGTCTAAGTCGTAGTTGGCGGTGGTAGACATCAGCTTGATATTCATTTTTTTTACAAAGCATAAACAAAAGTTTAGGTAAGTATCAATGTGCATGATCGGGATTTTTACCATAAGACAAATAGGAATCCTAAGCAACATTTAAAAGTTGCTGTTTTCCTTCTCAACTTTTAATTTGGAGTTATCGAATATTTACAAGAACAACCGAACTAAATATGAATAGGAGGCTTTCCTAAACATTATAAAAAAAATCCAGAGTTTTACTTAAATAAAAATTGATTTTTGGTGCTCAAACTCAAAATTAGATACCTACCTCCAAATTTCGAAATAACCTTGAATCGAATCGAATCGAAGATAAAAATGTCTTTTTGTTTGTTATTTGTGTATGGAATTTAACTTTTCTTTTGACGCTGATTGGATTTTGAATTTTTTACCTCAATATTTATAAGAATTAAAATTCCCGGGAGTCTCGACCAAATTTCCCGGGAATCGAGAGTCTAAATGGCCAATTTCCCGGGAATTCCCGCTCGTCACCCTCTAATGTGAATAAAGACATGTTTTTCAATAATGGAAATTTGGTGTCAAAGGTACTTTTATGTAAATTTCATTGAAAAAAATACAAAAAAAGTTATAAAATCTCTTCAATTTTTCGTTACTCAGAAGGGTATTTTTTCATTTAGAACAAAAAATTTAATTTTAAAATTTTGTGTTTTTTTAAACTTTGCAGGGTTATATTTTAGAATATAACAATATTTTACAAAATTGTAGAGTGGACATTTACAAAAACTTTGTTTACAATTGTATTACAATTTAATTTCAAAAGTTAGCAACCTTTGGTATCCCTTCCCCTGTCATATAATTTGAATTTCCTACCACGAATGTATAACTATCAAAACCATCGCATGATGCCACCATGAAGGAGTAATACTCCTACCCAATCATTGAGTTCACCCCTCCTAAAAAGCTTATCATAGGCATGATTACTCTCATCATGCTCTGATATCATGCCACGGAACCAATGATCGCGATTCGATAACACGTACTCCATCACGCCACTTAAGTGGAAACTACCCACAGCACGCATGGTTCCGGAAATCAACCAGCGCCAGCACCCCAAATGTAATGGGACCACCGCTGATGATGCGCGAATCGAGGCGCGCGATGCGAAATGCCAAATGGGCGCTTGCGTAATCTCATTATATCGAGACTGATAATGGAAGATCCGCCGATCCGCCTCCGGATAATTGGCCTAACAGCCGCCAAGGCTCGAATATGTTTTAACTTAGGCTGCGTTCATATGTTCGGTGCGCAGTAGTGTGATCCATTATTATTTGACTCCTCAAAACATCCTAAGTTCTGCAAAGTTATCAATAAAACAATAATGAATGTGCAGATTGTCTTTGAGGACCGATTCAAAATCTAAATAAACGTCAGAGACCCACAAAGCGAACTGGGTCATTATCCGCCAACTTACAAGCAGTTGCCCTATTCGATTTGCTTAAAACTTTGCCCTAAGGCGTAATTTTGATTCCTGATCACGAATGTGCAAATCATCACCGTTTCAGGTAGGGTTACGAGGTCAAAATTTTAAAAATCTGGCAAAGTATCGATGAAAAATCTGGCAGACAAAAGTCAAACAACTTTTAATGGTGAAGGAGAGGGAGTTTGTAGAATTCAGATGGCTTAACTGATTTTTTTTATCTCAAAAATTTTGAATTTACATACTCTCGAAGAAAAACACATTCTTTTTTTTTATTTCAATGAAATTTGTTCATTTTACTCAAAAAATGTTCAAATGGGCATTAAGTGTAAATCTGGCAAAATCTGCCAATATCTCGTCTGCTGTGTGCTATCTTGTGACATAGACCATTTTGGTCGAAAATGAGTTAATGATGACGTTTTGCTATACTTAACAAACACTACAAGATGCTTTAACCCGATTTTGGAAACTCGCGTCCGTTTCCCGGATATCGCAATACACACTTGTGACATAGACCAATTAATCATCAAAATGATTGTGCACACTTGTGACACGTCATACATGCTGTTGGAAAATGTGGAAAATTTGTCTTGTTTTTCACAAATTTATGTTGACACACAATTTTTAAAGGTAATGCAATCTGTTGTTTTTGAAAAGAGACTGATTAAGTTGGTTAAACTATTGATTTAAGCCTATTTTAGTTTATATGGGAATTCTGTGCACACTTGTGACACGTAGTACAATTTCACTTTCGAAACACACTTGTGACACGTGCTTTTCAAATTTTTGTTTACATAATTGACTGTATCTTTTAACTGGTGTAACCAAATTAGTTGAAACTTGGAGCGTTTGTTAAACGATAGAATACGAACCGATTGCTTTAAAAGGTTTGGCTCTATGATTCATAGTATTGAAAATATGTATCATCAAACTTTAAAAATCGATTTTCTCGAATATTACTAAATGGTCGTTGTCACAAGATAGCACAGAACAGACGATCTGCACTGAGAAAGATGAATCTGTATTTTGGCTGTCACATGAAAAATCTGGCATTCCCAGATTTATCTGGCAACCTTCCAGGTTCCAGGCTACAATTTTTTTTATAAAACACGTGATCAGGGATACTTTTTTAGCTTTTTGTGTGTTTTTTGAATACTCTTGACACAAGACGGTATCAACAGCACAAATAATTAAAAAATAAGTAAAATAGGTAAACCTTTGCCCACTTTTTTCTTTAAAAAAAAACTCTAGATTTTCTGTTTTGTTCCTTGAAGTACGGATTACTCTAGTGTGGAGGGAGCATAACAAAATAATTCTAACCAAACATTCGGTCGAGTAGAGCAACCAATCCGTCTGGGAATGATTTGTAACACCTGCAACTTGGAGATCTGCAAAAAAGAGAAAAAAATACAGAGAGATAGTAGCTACTTCTAGTAGGGTTTAATAGATAAATTACAATCTAAAAAAAAACTGAAAAAATAGGTTGTGAATTGCAGAAAACACGATTATGGGTTTTTTGAACTGATAAATTTTGAAAAATCAAACTTTAAGCGAAAACATGTTTTTTGCGATTTCAAATTCACACAAGAATAACATACTTTGCACTGTTAGTTTAAGAATAAAAAAAAGAAAAAATGGACCAGTTCCGATTCATTTTATATCCACTCCGATGTGTTTGAAATATAAGTTTATGCAACAAGATACAAAAAGAGGATTTTTTCAGCACGAGTCGTACATTTATCCAACGAGGTTCACCGAGTTTGATAAATACGACGAGTGATGAAAAAATCAAGTTTTGCAACGTTTTTTGCAATTCCGAAACCACCCTTTGAACAGAATTACAGGACAAATGTTCATGCATTGAGTCAATGAATCGTTTAAATTTAAAAAAAATGTTGAAAAGTATAACTTTTCCTAACATGTGCTGAAAAGTTCATCTTTTCAGCGGGTCTAGCTCATTTCCTCGAATGACATTTCCCCGATTGACATTTCCCCGAATGCCATTTCCCCGAAAATCTTTTCCCCTAATTGGCCACATCCCCGAATACCACTTCCCCTAATCAGCCACATCCCCGAATGCCATTTCCCCGAATATTATTTCCCCTAATCGGCCATTTCCCCGAATGCCATTTCCCCTAATCGGCCATTTCCCCGAATGCCATTTCCCCGAGGTGACACTTACGCCAATTGTCGTTTATTTAAATTTAAATTTAAAATTTTCCCGGATTTTCATATCCCCTAATCATCATTTTCGCTTAAGCCTTTTTCCATGACTAACAGTTATTTTCTTTCTCAATTTTCCGAACAAACAGCTTTTTCGGGTATGCTGTTGATTAAATGTTGTAAATTGGGTAGTAAAGCCCTTTGTCAATTTTTATGAACAACGGTAAGAAACCCCGCATAAACGAGAACCTTAAAAAAACTTTTTGTTAAATAGTTTTGTCACCATTTCAGAGATCGTAACCACAATTTGAAAAATGGTAGCAAAACCTTAAAAATACCATATCGGAAATGGTACCCTACCATTTATCATAAAGTTCGACCATCTGAATTGAGGGTGGTTAGCAACGGTAACCTTAAAAATCCCCGAACAACGTTTCGTCAAATTACCATTTGTGTAATGGTAAAAATAAAGTAAATTTTCTCGAAAAAGCGACGTTTTTCCTCCGGTTTTTACTGTTTCAGAAATGGTTTTTGAATGGTATTTTAAGGTTTTTCTTACAATTTTTAACCTTGCTGCTACTGTTTTACAAATGGTTCGTAAATGGTTTTTTAGGGTTTTTCTTGCTATTTTTACCGAGCGCTACTATTTTGGAAAAAGTTTTCACATGGTTATTTAAGGTTAATTCTATAATTTTCTGCAGTTCCACTATTTGCAAAATAGTTTACAAATGGTTATTTAAGGTTTATCCATAAATTTTCGACCTGTTTTTACTTTTTGATAAATGGTTATTAAATGGTAAGTTAGAGTTTATCTCAAATTTGTACCTACCAAATTTGTACAGAATTGTTCACTTTTTGACGGATGGTTCACAACAATAATATTAGAACTTTTTCGGCTTTAATTTTAGTTGATTGCCGATTCTGTTCGGTTGATCATGCTGCCAAAGTCGTCCAAACCTGAAAAAATAAGAAAAAAAAATCACAAAGTATCGAGTAGAATGTAACATTCAAATATCATGTACTTATCTGATGATTCAAAGGATTTCCTCGGTCGGCTGCCGCCAAGATCTCTTTTGATTACCGATCGAATCATCCAGCACCAACTGTTCCATTGTTTCAAGTTCTCCACGGCGCTGAAATGATCAAAAAGAAAAATGTAAACAAAGTATCTGGTAAATTAAATGATTTGTTTGAAAATTATACCTGCGCACAAAACGTAAACAACGACCAGCCGCACAAACGTTTCACATTAGACTGTCTTGCCTGTGCCAGCGCTTGCCTGCACCAGCGCAGGTAACGAGCGTAGCGAGAGAAGAGAAACGAGAGAGCGCGCAAGGCAGATTATTAATACTCTGACTTGCGCGCTCTCTCATTTTTTTCTCTTGCTACGCTCGATACTTGCTCTCGCAATTATGCGTTAAATCCAAAATTATTATTATAATAATTAACTATTGAAGAATGATTCGCTCAAACAATTGAAATAAGGTAACAAACATCAGAAACATGAGATGTTTAAAATTATTTATGAATTTCGAACCTTTTTGTTCTTGTGCTCCTCAATTTGTATTCTTTTTTGGTTGATATAGATTGGTGTAATCGATCATCCGGTAGACGACCCACGGATGATGCGGTGGCGGATGAATCACCAGCAAGTTGTGCTGCAGAGCATCGCACAGGACGGGGTCAAACGCCAGGTACCCCGGATGTGCTTCTCAGCCCAAATGTCCTGGCGCAGCTTACGAATCTGTGCCCACAGATATTCATCCTGCGAATGAGGCGAATTATGATGCTTCTTGGTGCGCTTGTTTAAAAACACCTAAATCCGACCCAGCAAATTCTCCAGCGCCGATTCCTTCTTCTCGTACAACTCCCGGCCAACCTAGGCTAACGGGTAGATCAACAAGTTCGTCGAGTTGACGTGACAATTGAACAAATCGGCCAAAAATGTAAGCGCGTACTGGGCCGCGTCTCACTTGCATTGCTTCAGATTCTCTTTGAAGGCCTTTACTGTATGGTTCACAAACTCTCCGCCAATGTTACAATTCTTCGCTTTTATCAGCCGCATCATCTTCGAGTAGATCGTACACTTTTCCGGTAACTTTATCAGACAAAATCCGCAAAATCTTGTTCCTTAAGTTGCCCAAATCTGACACCAGCACCGAAACGAACGTTGCGAAAGTGCTTCAAAAATGGCCTGAGGGTCCACCATCCTAATTTCGTGCAAGCTCCATGACGGCCTAAAAATCCATCACCCGTAGTGATACGACCACTCGCGAAGAACACCGCGAATCGAAAACCCTCGAATTTCGCGCTAGTTCATCCACCAAGAGGCCAATGTAGATCATCTGAAGCACGGACTGCCGGCACTCTTTACCAGCCCGAACGAAATTCCGAGCAGCTGCCGGTTATCAGCAGGTTCACGGAAAAGTTATCGATTTTGGCGGAGGAGGACGCAGCCGCCACCGCAAACGGAAGGTCATCCCAATCAAAACAATCATTCGAGTTGGCCTGAAAGCGCTGTAATTATTATTTGACACGGATGCAGCAACCTTTGATTGCGGACAGGTTATCCCGCGAGGACGTCTCAGACTCATCCGCTACCCGGTCAACACCACTGGAATAAGAAAATCGATCAATCATCTTATATTCAGATTGTACCGTCTAACTTACGACTTGCTGCGTTTTTTCTGCGCCTGGCCAAGGCATCTGTCGCTTCTTGTCGCAGAGCTGTTCCTAGCTTCTACTCTTTGACCTCCCAAAAACGACCATCTTGGCCTCAATGTCCCGCAGATGGCGATCAATGTTCCTCTCGATTTCCGCCTCAATCTTCGACCGATTCTGGATGACATCGTTCTGTTCCTTCAGCACGTCCAACTTCTCCCGGCTGTTACTCCACCGTGCTGCATTCTACCGTCTTCTCCGAGACAACGCGCCGACCATGATTATGCTATCTTCTCTTTTAGCTTTTCCATCGACTGCAAGTTGTCATACTTTTGTTTTACCTTGTGATCTCCCCCACCAGAAAGCGCAAATTCCACCCCCTCCAGGTTGTACCTCCACTTGGATGGCTTTTCAACCTGCTGTATTCGCTTCAAGACTGCCACCAGGTGTACCATCTAAAAACACGAATAAAAATCATTTCATGTCGAAAGCAAAAAACGAAAACTGTACCTACCTTGCAATTACTGATAACGCTGACAAATAATAAAATAGAATTGAAAATTTCCCAAAAAAAAAAAAAATTTCAGAGCTCACTCGTCGGTCGTAGCCGTCGTAGCAGCTCAGGCTATTTGTATATAAACAAAACTTGTTTATAAACAAAACTTGCGATGATTTCCGAGGTTGTCATTTTAGCCAATCGCTTTCTTCGATGTTTTTGCACTGTAAAGCGGATGATTCTGGGTTCGATTCCCATCTGCTCCAACCTTCCATCGGATGAGGAAGTAAAATGTCGGTCCCGGCCTTGGTTGTTAGGCCGTTAAGTCATTCCAGGTGTAGGAGTCGTCTCCATGCCATAAGCACAAACAACACACCAAACCAAGCCTGCTCCGGTGGAATCGCTGGCGGCGGTTGGACTCGCAATCCAAAGGTCGTCAGTTCAAACACTGGGGTGGAAGGTTCCTTGGAGTAGAAAGAGGTTTGGGTGCTCTCCCCATTCAAGCCTTCGGACTCCTAGGTTCGAGCAGAAACTTGCAATAGAGACCACAAAAGACCCGGGGGTCGTTAATGTGGATGGTTTTTTTTTGATTTTTTGCACTGTAAAATGAAACAAGACTTTTGATGGCGGAAAACTAAATTATTATTCAAGATTTATTTTTCGTACATTTCAGCATAACCATTTTTTTGACTTTTTGTATTGAACTGATTTCAGAGTAGCTGTGTGAGTAAATTCTAAAATTTGAGTTTAGATTGAACAACTATTGTGTCAAAACAGGATTGGCTCACGGTTAGATAATAATCATTAAAATAAATATATAAATCTGTGAGCAATTTTTTTTTGTATTTGAATGCAAAATGTCTAACCCTGAACCCTGAACCAATACATTTTTTGCATCAACAGTTGCACAAATATATTGAAATTAAAAGTCGTACCTGAATCAATTTGAGCGAACACAGCTTTATTCGAATTCTAAAACGGAATTAATTTCGAATCGTATACACATTCCGTTTCAAAAGCAACAACCGGTTCCGTGTTTGTATCGGTTGTTGCGTTTGAAACGAAATTCGTATAGAATTCGAATTGAAATCCGTTTCGAAATTCGAATTGAGTTGACTGGGAAGGTGAACAAATCGGACTCAAATTTGATTAATACGTATTCAAAAAAGTGTAAAGGCGGTTTGCCAAAAGTTGTAATATTTTGATAGGTTCTATGTTTCGTGCAAACGTTGTTTGCTTTTTAATACATCTAGATTTATGACAGCTGTCAGTGTCTCAAAACGATTTTCCAAAAAGTTTTTGTTTTTATCGCAAAATTGGCACGACTCACCTCTCGCAGGAGTCATTGGACAGCTTTGTTTGAAACGGACCACGGTGCCCCCAGAGAATGCAAGTTTTCATCGCATTGCACCATCTTCAGCCAGTGCATTTCCGACGCGGTAATAATTTTCGAGTGCAGCTGAGGAGTTGAGCTTTCCACGCAGCGTTTCAGTTTATACGATCTTCCTTACGAAATTACACCGATCGCTCGACGGCCTCAGAAGAGCTCAAACTTCAACGCTTGATTCTGGTGGAACTTCTACGTGAGCGACTACAGTGCGATTCTTTGGCTCCACGCATCCTCATGCTACTCGTCTGCAAAATCTCAGTTAAGCGGTCAAGCTGGCCAAGATCAGGACGAATTTGCGAACACCGAGATTTTTACCCAAACGACCGTGACGAAGAAATACCGCAAGATCAGTTTCAGGAAAACACGAAATCCATCTCCCAGCCTGGAGTTCAACATCTTGGTACATTGTGTCCGTGTTCCTATTAATATGAATCGTATCAAATTCTAAAAGATTGTAATGATGCTTGTTTAAATAATTGCATGCAATTTTTTTTTTGATTAAGAGAAACATTACTTAAATGCATTTATTGCTCATTTAAACGCTCTGCATTTTGATGCAAACATTCACGTCGAGTGCAATTGTATGCATCTTTAATTTATTCAAAGCAAACACCTTTTCATCTCACTTAGCTCTCAACTCCGCTCTTTGAATCAACAAACAAGACTGTTTAGTTTTTTATTCCAATTTACTTTTTGTTTTGTGGAAAAAAATTGAAGATGGCAACAATTTTCAAATGGTTATTTAATGTTTCTATATGTTTAGTTTTTTATTCCAATTTACTCATTGTTTTGTGGAAAAAAATTGAAGATGGCAACAATTTTCAAATGGTTATTTAATGTTTCTATATGGTACTCGCGAATCAATGTTAACCATTTGAACTTTATAAGAACCTTATGATTTAGGGTAACCATTTGGGAAAACATCCTCAAATAGTTTTTAGAGTTACCAAGAAAATTGTTGATCATTATAAACATTAAACTAACTCTATAACGTATGGTAACCATTTGATAAATAGTCATCAAGGTCCGCAATTTGGACCATTTGAACTTTAAAATTACCTTATGATTTAGGGTAACCATTTGAGAAATCATCCGTAAGTAGTTTTTTAAAGTTACCAAGAAAATGGTTGACCATTACAAACATTAAAATAACTCTATTACGTATGGTAACCATTTGTCAAATAGTCAGCAAGGTCCGCCAAATAACATTATTACAAATGGTGACTATATCTCATAAGGTTATTTTAAGTTCCTCACCACAATCGATATAGTTTTCGTTTATCCGGGACACGATTAAAAACCGTTTCTGATAACTTTTTTTTCTTCATTTTTATGCAAAATAATTTTTTTTTGACAAGACAACATTTTTTCGATGGATCAACTATGGTCCCCTTGGAACGAGCTTTTAAGTAGGAGCTTTTCTGTCAAGAAGGGCCGTGAGGTGAATTTTGAAAATCGAATTAAAAATCAATTTTAAATCCTTGGCGGTCGTTCAAAGGGTCATTGTACTTAGAAAAATAAGCTTTATCGTTGTGAACAATAATATCACAAATTTAAGCTTAATTTTAGGACCCAATTATAGTCCAGACTCGATTATCCGAAGCCTCGATTATCCGAAGTTTCTAATATCCGAAGTTCGATTATCCGAAGGTTTGTATGGGACTTCGGATAATCGGGTCTAGCTCATTTCCCCGAATGACATTTCCCCGAATGACATTTCCCCGAATGCCATTTCCCCGAAAATCATTTCCCCTAATCAGCCACATCCCCGAATGCCATTTCCCCGAATATCATTTCCCCTAATCGGCCATTTCCCCGAATGCCATTTCCCCAAAGTGACACTTACGCCAATTGCCGTTTATTAATTTAAATATTCCTGAATTTTCATATCCACTGATCATCATTTTCGCTTAAGCCTTTTTCCATGACTAAAAGTTATTTTCTTTCTCAATTTTACCGAACAAACAGCTTTTTCGGGTATGCTGTTGATTAAATGTTGTAAATTGGGTAGTAAAGCCCTTTGTTGATTTTTATGAACAACGGGAAGAAACACGATTAAAAACCATTTCTGATAACGTTTTTTTTTTTTTTCATTTTTATGCAAAAAAAAACATTTTTTCGATGGATCAACTATGGGCCCCTTGGAACGAGCTGTCGTTCAAAGGGTCATTGTACTTAGAAAAATAAGCTTTATCGTTGTGAACAATAATATCACAAATTTAAGCTTAATTTTAGGACCCAATTACAGTCCAGACTCGATTATCCGAAGCCTCGATTATCCGAAGTTTCGATTATCCGAAGTTCGATTATTTGAAGGTTTGTATGGGACTTCGGATAATCGAATCACAATCAAAATTATTTTGTTTCGTTTTTTTTTCTTTTTCTTGTTTTAAACATCTAATTTGAGTTCTGCAATCCCATTTAATCAAATTTGAATATTTGATTGCCAGTTTCATAATAAAATGCCTTTTTTCAATATTTCAGCACCGCCATATTGGCCGCCATCTTGGATTTAAAAGTTTTAAATCACTTTAACGTAGTTTAGGGGTCATACTTAAGCTCGATTATAAAAAAAATAGGAATCGAAAACATTTTTTTTCGTGATTCAATTATTCGAAGTGATTTTTTTCCGAGGCCTTCGGATAATCAAGTCTGGACAGTACTAGATTTTTTTTTGTTCAATTAACACTTGTACTCAACCGCATAATAAGATGTTGTTTTTGAGAATTTTGCAAGGAAATTTGTCTTTTTTTCGAATTTTGTTCAAGAACCCAACAATCGAACAAATAGTTACATAAGGCTGGTAAAAATTTTATTTAAAGTTTTTGTTGATTATACTTTTCGCCAAATCCCAAACCAGCAATGTCAGTGTGAACGGGGTTTTGTACTACAAAAATCGGTATGCTTTTTGAATCATAAAAATAACAAAACTTCTATTGCATTTTTGTTATCATGTCTATAAGAAAAAAGTATTTGCTTTGAGAATATATAAAAAAAGTCTGTAACAATATTCATTGTATTTGAATGAATAGTACCAAACCTTTCAACACCCCTTCCCCCCTAAAATGCTACGACTGTTCTGAATGAAGCCAAAAAGAATGTTGATCATTCAAGGCCAATACGAACCTTTTAAGAAATATTATACGTAGTTTGATGTGATAAAAATTGCCATATTGCGCTTGACCGCGTTCGGGGAAATGGCAATCAGGGAAATGACTAATCAGGGATATTACTAATCGGGTAAGTGGCATTCGGGATTGTGACCCATTCGAGAAAATGGCATTCGGGGATGTGGACGATTAGGGGAAATGGGAAATTCGGGTAAATGGAATTCGGGGAAATGACTATTAGGGGAAGTGTCTTTTCGGGGATGTGGCATTCGGAGAAATGTCCCTTCGGTAATATGAGTTTCGGGGAAATGTCATAGATTCTTTTTGGTACAGAAAAGTAGGCTGTTTCGTCGTTCAAGAATGACAGGAAAAGCAAGTAGTTTCACGACGGAATTGCAAAAAGAATTTTTGCCATTCCACTGCGAAACTGTCAACCTTTCTTGTCCTTCTGGAGAAACGAAACGGCCTACTTTTCCCTACCAAAAATAACAAAATGGAAAATTAAATGGGTGCTGAAAAGTTGAACTATTCAACAGTTGTATCGAAAAGTAAAATTTTCAATATTTTTTTTTTTTATTTGAACGGTGGATTTCCCGAGCATGGGTTAATAACAAGGGAAATGCGTAATAATACCTTTCTCTGGTATCAATACTAAATTTTGGTATTCCTGGACCCTTTAAAATTAGTCTTAAGGATTATGCAAGAGTAAAATACCAATTTAAGGTATTGTTTTGATATTGCAAAATTGCAGAATTTGTCAATGGTCGAACACCACATTTTGGTACTCTTTTGATATCACAGTATTTTATCAAATTCCTCTGAAACTATGGGAAAATTTTGACCAATTTTGACAAAATAATTAATTTTGATTAAATTGATGTCCCAAAGCGAATGCTTTCATTGAAAACCGGAAATTTCAAACTTGATTTTAAACATTTTTGATATACCCCCTAAAGAAATGACTTGAAATTGTGGAAAATTTTCTAAGTCAGGATGCCACATTTTGGTATTATTTTGGTATTGAAGTGTTTCATCAAATTCCTCTGAAACTATGGGAATTTTTTTATAAATTTTGACGAGATAAATAATTTTGCGCTAAAATGACTTGAAACCCAAAAATGTTAAAGCTGATTTTCATTTTTTTTATGTACCCACTAAGATTTTTTTTTAAATCGTTGAAATTTCTCTAAGTCGGGATTTAACTTTTGGAATAACATGGTTTGGTATTGTTGTGCCCTTCCACATACAAGACTTTGGTATGATTTCATGGTATTTTACCATCTATTACTGGGCAACCAAGGGCACATTTTGGTCTCTGTTATTTGCCCAAGTAATACCAAAATTTGGTATTCCCGTGTTATTTACCCCTGCTCGGGGTTACTTAACACATGGATTAAAGACATAAAATTCCATTAAAAAAGGGTTTCCTTTATTCAATTAATTCATAAAACAGAAATGAAAATTTAAATTTAAGTGACCTCCACACCAATTAAAACACTAGTACCTCTGAAATGATCACAAGGCCTGTTTAAATTGTAATTGATAAAATAATATCTCTTTTCAAAACGCTTTCAGCTGCAATTATTCATTTTTTTTCAAAGGGACCTTCCAAAAAAAGTGTCTACGTGGATTGTGGATGGTCCCAAAGTATTTATCCATGAAAAGTTGGGCCTGTCAAATGATGCATTTCAATGTCAGCAGAATGTCAACGAGTGAAAACTAATCATCTTAAACGAATAGATACAAAGTTGCAAAGATGCCAACCAACCTCACAACTCATTCATTTTCGGCACTCTCATTCCGCGCGCATTCCATTTCCCAGAAGGAAAAACGCAAATTTACGAGATGGAGAGAAAAACAACCGCCAAAACATCACCATCATCAGTAACGCCATTGTCATCACTCGTAGTCATGATCGTTGATGATGATCAACACCGGCACAGTAAAGTTTATCGTTGATTATCTACCCGTTGATGCTGCTGTTGATGATGATGATTGTTGCCGCAGTCGTAATTTTATTCGTTTTTTTCGTTTTCATCGGAAATGATGCCTGCCATCACACAACTACCACCACCACTCTCTGCCAGCCGGAATCATCGGAACGGCCTGAACCCCCCCGTTGGCCTGGCGCCCCGATCTCTGGAGCAGCCAGCATAGTCAAAACGAGAGCTCCGTTGAGAGGCCGCTGTTTTTTTTTTTTCGGGTGGAACACAACCACCAACTCCACACCACAATCATTAAAGTCCCCGGCGCGCCCGCGAAAAAAAGCCCCCAGCAGCCCCATTTGAATATACACAAGAGGCCGAGGCAGCGAACCGCGCAGATCGTACTCTTGTTTGACTTTGGCAGTCAGGCCCATTCACGTTCCGGCTTCCGCGCGACTCGGCCAACTCGCGTCTTGAACTCTTACACCCCGTTGATGTGCGGTGAGAACGGATTCCCGTAAAGTGTGACCCGTACGCCGTCGTAGTGGATGTTGTGGGATGGTACTTGAGTACAACAGCGGTGTCTAGTACTTGTACGGATTAGATCCAGGCCATAGCCGTTGATATCGGAGTGAAGTGGTGGCCCAGAATTTGAATAAACTTGAAAACGCAACAAAGACAAAGTTCAGTGCGTTGGTGTTTGTGTGCGACCATAGCTTTCGGGGAGTCAACCCCCAAACCGGGAAGAGAAGAGACCTCAGTGTTCCAAGTGTTGTCGTGCCAAACAGATGCGCAATGATGTACCTGTCCAGAAGTAGGTGTTCAGCTACGGCCATGCTGCTGTCATTCTCCGCGTTCCTGTTGCTAGTCGTGACCGTCCGGGGTCATGCCATCCCGGGTTCCGCCCTAACCCTCGTAGAACCCCCACAGCATGGCAACCTGCCGTACAGTGACAGTTCCAGTGCCAGTGAACCTTATCAACCGCAGCGCGACTCGCGACAAATGGATCTTGCGGAACCGCCGTACTCCGTGAGTGAAATTATCCGCAGCAAAAGGTGGAAACTGTCGCAAATTGTGCCGCCCGCCGCGAGTCAGGGCCGTAGTCGGATCAACAACAGGTCGATGACTCCGCTGGTGGACGAGCAGGGCCGGGAGCTACGCGATGAGGAACTGGAGGTCAACCGGCAGCTGGAGGAGCAGGATCAGTACGATCGGTACGATGTCGTTGGGGATGATTACAGCGACGATGGGGAAGAGCAGACGGCCTTGCAGGTGCGACGGTCGGGAACGGTGGTGAGCGCGGCGGAAGAGGACGACGATAGCATCTCGGGGGCGCTGGCGCGGGCGGCCCGGGGAACGGATATCGAGGAGTACTTTTGGAAATATGTTATCGATAGTGGTGAGTTATATTTGATGTAAAATCATGAGCTATTGTTCTTGTTCCACTATGAACATATCAAAACAAGACAGTTTGTGCGGGAGTTAGTTTTACCGCAAAAGAATTGCATTTCTATCAGCGTCATGATTGTGTTATCTTGTCACATTTGTACAATCTGTAATGAATTGTAGCCAACTTCCTTATATGAAAGAAATTTCGAACAATATCCATCTGAAGCCAGGAAAGCTTTAGTGTTTCTTTGATACAAGTACGTTGCTAGTACCAAAAAAAAAATGAAATATTATATAATATCAAATGAGATTTAAAAATAAGTACTTCAATCTCAAGCGGGATATACTTTTTGTGTACAAATCCTCTCGGGACCATTAACCTTGTTTTGCTAATGTAAAAAAAAACTTATTTATTTCAATTCAGTTTGTTTGCTTTAGTTTATCGAATAACATTTTTTAAGGACTACATGGGAGAGTGGGGATACTTGATTGCCTTGTTGTATTGCACTTAGCTCTCTCAAGATTATTGATTTTCTATAAGTTACAGTGAAACTATGCAACCTACACGTTTGTCTTCAAAATTTAACAAGTTTTATATGAAAAATATATGAAAACATTTTCGTATTTAGACAAAAATAGAGCATGATTACAAAAGTAGATAATTTTTGTTGAGAAATTATTTAACAAACTTTTCAATCTGCAGTAAGTCACCTTCGACTATGCTGAAGGAATCCATGTCAAATACACAGTTTTCTACAATTTTGTATGTTTAATTGACAGCAGAAAAGTCAGAGTTTTGTTGCCCTTTATTGGACCCCCTTAGTTTCTAGCTTTATTCTAGTAAAGTTCCATAAACCAACCTTATTACGACTTACTGAAGTTAAACTATCAGCCAAAAAGTTATGAGAAAGTTAATTCAATCATTAAAGAGACATGCTGATTTGCTGTGAAAATGCTAGTGGTCATGGCTGATTTCGGATGTCGAACTCAAAACGCTAATTTTTGCAAAAGTACAAATAAATGTCAGTCAACATTATTTTTATGCTGAACATGGCCGGGACCGTGGTGTAAGGGGTAAGCGTGATTGTCTCGATCCCAGACGGTCCCGGTGGCATTTTTCGAGACGAGATTTGTCTGATCACGCCTTCCGTCGGACGGGAAGTAAATGTTGGCCCCGGTCTAACCTAGAGGGTTAGGTTGGTAGCTCAGTCCAGGTGTAGGAGTCGTCTCCCTGGGTCCTGCCTCGGTGGATTCGCTGGTAGGCAGTTGGACTAACAATCCAAAGGTCGTCAGTTCAAATCCCGGGGTGGATGGAAGCTAAGGTGTAAAAAGAGGTTTGCAATTGCCTCAACAATCAAGCCTTCGGACTAGGGCGTCCAATTTTCCCGGGTTTTAAAATTCCCGGGAAACGGGAAAAATATTTTTGGAATCCCGGGAATTCCCGGCTTAAACACCGTAATATCAAAAGCTTAAACAATTTCGTTGAAACTGTCTAAAACAACAACACTTTAGATAAGTTTAGAATTTTAAGTTTTATATTAAAACATATTTTAAAAATTATCCCAAAGTCACTACCGCCAACTGGATATAATCGGGTCTACAGTCTGAATAGATACAGGAGATTTAGAGCAATAAATTTGGAAATTGGTTTACTAATTGTTTTGTAATATTCCTGTTGTAACTAAAATGAATCAAAACAATCAGAACATTATGTAAAAAATGGCTAAACCAGCAGTCTAAATTCCTTAATTTTGTCATAATTTGCTACAGATGCTTGTTTTTGATGAAATAATTAAATATGATTTTTCAAGTCAGGAATATACGAAAATATAATACCAATTCATTTTTAAATAAATAAAATTTAAAAGAAAATATTGAAAGCGCAAGGCATTTCGCGGTTCTGTAAACTAAATTTTTAGCAATTTTCCCTAACAAGCCAAATTAATGCTGATACATGCCGAATACAAATTTGAATGCTTTAAAATTCTTATCGAGTACTAAGTATTTAACTATTCATCTATTTCCACAACCAAGTCTGAATTTCCAAAACAAAGTTTGATTAGTTTTCAATTTCGGGAATTCCCGGGACAAAATTTAAAAATCCCGGGATTCGGAAATTCCCGGTTTTGGAAAAATCCCGGGATTTTTGTCCCGGGAATTCCCGGGATGGACGCACTACTTCGGACACTAAGTTTCGAGTAGGAATCTCGCAATCGTGAACGCCAAGGCAATGCTGTAGAGCGAATAATTTGATTTTGATTTTTTGATGCCAAATAAAAGATTTGGGGACAAATTTCCCAAGGAAATTGTAATTTTATTGATTAATAAAAAAAAAACTTTCAGAGAGTCCACTAAAGGAAAAGGGTATACAAATAGATATACAAAACAAACAGTTACTGTGAGGTTAAGTATGCTAGTCCTGAAAATTCTGCATTACATATACATTGTTTTGTTCAGGTTAAACATTTAAAACAATTAGTTTGGTCGCAATTTTGAGCCAAACATGTTGAACTTGTAGTGACAATGGGAAATCATACACAAAGAAGAATTTTAAATTGAATAACAACACAATAAGATATCAGATCTTTTTGAGGTCCTTATCTAGCCCAAAAAATTGGGAATGGTTGATTCAGTCCCCACTATGCGCAAAGTAATATTTTCCCCGGATTCTTGCAGAATTTTTAACCCTGGAGCTTGTTATTTTTTGTTATTTTTCAGATGGAGGAATATTCATATCGAGAAGTTCGACAGCTAGATTAGGGGAAATTCTCATCCAATATGCTGATTTTCACTATTTAAGGGGTTACATACATGTAGAAAATCACAAAATTTCATATTACAGAATTTTTTTTAAATCCACTTAAATGATGATTTTCAATCACTCCTGAAAGTTTCATGAAGATATTCAATGATTTAACTGAGTTAGAGACGATTTAAGCTCAGAATTTGCCATGCGCAAAGCCAACTGTCTAACTTTCTGAGCGTTTTTCTCTGAACACCAAGTTGATTTACGGGTGCCACGATATCTCGGGATAAGATAAACAAAATTGGCTGAAATTTTGGGTGAAGACTCCCAAGACATGTCTCGTGTGCATGACAAAGCCCGATTTTAAAATTTTAAATTTTAGAAAAATAAAAAAATCAAAAACTGGCGATTTTTTATATGAAAAACAGAAAAATATTTTTATCTTTTTTTTTAAATAAACTTTTTGAAAATCGGCCTTCGTCATGCACACGGGACCGGTTTAACGAGTCTTCACCAAAATTTTGAGCCGATTTGGTCGAAGCAATGTTGAGATATCGTGGCACCCGTTTTCTGAAACTGCTAACTTCAAATAGCTATATCTCGGCAATGATACAACCAAATGTCTTCAAATTTGTTTTGTTTATAGATGAAAATGTATATTTTAATGCCCTGAAAACAGATTTTGAAAAAAGTTTAATTGTGTGCTCAAACCGACCTCTGACATTTTTGCCGATTTACATGTATGTAACCCCTTAAATCACTTATTTTGTAAACTTTTAGATGTAAACTTGGTTGCTCACTTCGTATCAAGCTATTTATCACTCGATTACAGATGAAAACGATTTTTTTTGCAAGCTGTAATTGAACGTCATGATGAACGTCAATGAGCTGATATGCCAACATCACAGTCACGATGGAATTAGATGCTGTTTCCCTAGTTTTTCTTTAGAAATCAAAAACAGTGTTTTCTGAGATTTGTCACAACCTTGTATGACTTGAAGCTCATAGAGATATTACGATAGGGGAAAATTTATATACCATTCTAATAAGGGAAACAAAGGTTTCAAATATTTAACACCTGAGTAGTACCCTACGACTTCGCAATTGTCATTTTTTGTTTTGGATAAAACTTTGTTCATGCATTTCCGTTGTCATTGCCCTATAATTTTCAATTTCAGATTTAATTTTTTATTTTTTTAAGGCACTGAAAACCATTTTTTGAGTCATAGTGGTAAAAAATCTGGTTTGGGAGATATATTTTTTTAAATAGTGTAAAAATATCGAAAATCTTGACAAAAAAAATGTCAAAAATCTTTGTTTAGAATTATTCAGGTTTTTTTGCCTTTGAAAAAAATAATAATTTTAAAGCTGAAAAAAACCTATGATTTTTCCTCTGGAACATTGAAAATCGACAATGAGTTCTTGAGATACAGCTGAGCAGTTCTCTCAGATTTCGGTCATTCGATTTTTTTTTGTATTTTTTAATCCGACTGAAACTTTTTTGGTGCCTTCGGTATGCCCAAAGAAGCCATTTTGCATCATAAGTTTGTCCATATAATTTTCCATACAAACTTGGCAACTGTCCATACAAAAATGATGTATGAAAATTCAAAATTCTGTATCTTTTGAAGGAATTTTATAATCGATTTGGTGTCTTCGGCAAAGTTGTAGGTATGGATACGGACTACAATGGAAAAAAATGATACACGGTAAAAAAAATTTTGGTGATTTTTAATTTAACTTTTTATCACTAAAACTTGATTTGTAAAAAAACACTATTTTTAATTTTTTTAATTTTTTGATATGTTTTAGAGGACATTAAATGCCAACTTTTCAGAAATTCCAGGTTGTGCAAAAAATCTTTGAGCGAGTTATGAGTTTTTGAATCAATACTGTATTTTTCAAAAAATCAAAATATTGGCCGCAAAAATTTTTCAACTTCATTTTTCGATGTAAAATCAAATTTGCAATCAAAAAGTACTAAAGTGAAATTTTGATAAAATGCACCATTTTCAAGTAAAATCCATATTTAGGTGACTTTTTTGAAAATAGTCGCAGTAATTCATTTTTTTAAATTAGTGCATGTTTGCCCACTTTTGAAAAAAATATTTCTGAAAAGCTGGGCAAATCCTCTATATTTTGCTTTTTTGAACTTTGTTGATACGAAACTTAGTTGCTGAGATATTGCAATGCAAAGGTTTAAAAACATGAAAATTGATGTTTTCTAAGTCTCACCCAAACAACTCACAATTTTTTAATGTCGATATCTCAGCAACTAATGGTCCAATTTTCAATGTTAAAATATGAAATATTTGTGAAATTTTCCGATCTTTTCGAAAAAAATAATTCAGAGAAAAAATAGAGTTTTTTTGCAAATCAAGTTTTAGTGATAAAAAGTTAAATAAAAAATTACCAAATTTTTTTTTACCGTGTATCATTTCTTTCCAGTGTAGTCCGTAGTCATACCTACAACTTTGCCGAAGACACCAAATCGATCAAAAAATTCCTTCAAAAGATACAGATTTTTGAATTTTCATACATCATTTTTGTATGGACAGCTGCCAAGTTTGTATGGAAAATTATGTGGACAAACTAATGATGCAAAATGGCTTCTTTGGGCATACCGAAAGCACCAAAAAAGTTTCAGCCGGATTAAAAAATACAAAAATTAATATTGAAGAAAAAAGACCGATTTCGTAGAGAATTGCTCAGCTTCAGGAAGAATTCGAATCGATGCAAATGAATGTATATTTGTTTTACCTAATTAGCCTGTTATTTTCATCTGACAATATCTTGGAAACTTTTGATCCGATATTCAACGTTAAACATTCAAAGTTATGCGAAATTTTTCATATCGTTTCAATCAAAAATAGTTTTAAATTTTAAAATTATGCTTAACCTTTAAAATGGTCAAAATATAGATAATTTTCTTAATCTCATATTTTTCACCAAATTATCACACCGTCTTTGAACGACAAGCTCTAGAAGAATAAGGTGGAAATCAAACCCGCACCCCATAGCAAGGATCGTCAGCCAAAATCGCTAACCGCCATGCCACGTGGCTCTTCTTTGTCATTTTGTCTGCTGTGTGCTATCTTGTGACAACGACCATTTTGGTCGAAAATGAGTTAATGATGACGTTTTGCTAAGCTTTACAAACACTACAAGATGCTTTAACCCGATTTTGGAAACTCGCTTCCGTTACCCGGCTATCGCAATACACACTTGTGACATATACCAATTTATCACCAAAATGATTGTGCACACTTGTGACACGTCATACATGTTGTTGGAAAATGTGGAAATGAGTAATTCTCGCTGAAAGTGGACCACTATTTACACAAGGTGCTCAAAAATCAAAAGCAATGTACTTTTCCAATAGCCCCCACCAAGTTATGAATGAAACCATGTTTGGTTGGTTAAATTTGTCCTCACTTCGGCGCCACGAAGCTAAAACATTTTTTTAAATTGGTATTTTTGTGACTTAGACGCGTCCACAAAATTGCTCATAACTTTGCAAAAATTCAACGAACCCTTGATGTTTAGGGGTGTTTTGGAAAGGAAATGAGCAGAGCTTTCGAATGCACTTGTCAGAAAAATACCGTTCCATACATTTTTTAGCCACAAAACACCAATGTATTTTTAAAAGTCATTTTTGAAGGCCGGCGCCCCGCTTTATCAAAAAACTGACAAATCCATTCGAAAGCTGAGACGATTTCACATAAAGGACCAATAAATCTAAGGTGTATGTTCCTCCTATCTTTTTTAATCTAATTTTGATTCTGTAAGCGCAGCGCTCCGGTCGCATTTCGGGCACCCAAAATGTTGCAATTTGCTTGCCCCATTTTAAGGTTTTGTCAAAAAATATAGGTGCTCACTTTTTAAATGATAGTTTATTGTCCAAGGATCAAAATGCACTTTCGATAATTGACCAAAATTTATGTTTTTGGGTTCTTCTAGGCAATTTAATGTCGAAAAGTTGTTTTTTTTTACTTTTTTTTTGTAAAATGCTCACTTACAATTGGGTGGACTATTTTTCAGTAGAAATAATGAATGTAGCATGTAGGAAATTTCACCACGGAAATTTTTCTCTAAAAGAAAACGTAATTTTGATACTCCAGTGCCAAGATATTTTAGTTTAAGTGAGAAAAAAAGTGCCAATTTTACAAATTTCTCAGAATTAACAAGCACGGTCTATTATTTATATGCGGCATATGTTTTGGAGGCCAGAGTATGGTTTCTTATAGTTATTTTGGTCGCTGAATTCGGATCTGGAATCAAAATTTAGATAAGCAGTGAACAGTGATATTTTAGCCACGCTCAAATATTATTTGCATGTATTCCCCATAGCCTCTTAGGGATCGGCAGCCGAAGCCGCTAACCACCGCGCCACGAGGCCTCTCAAAACAATCAGAAGTTGAAAAAAAAACAATCTCCATAAAAAAATCCGTGAGTAAAATATCAATTAAAGGTGAGCGAAAGATGAAATATGACCGAATTCACTAGCGATTAAAATTACAGCATATTACCGCAAATAACTTTTGGGCGTGGCTCCAAATTTAACTGTTAATCTGAAATTTGATTCCAGATCCGAATTGAGCGACCAAAATAACTATAAGAAACCATACTCTGGCCTCCAAAACATATGCCGCATATAAATATAGACCGTGCTTGTTAATTCTGAGAAATTTGTAAAATTGGCACTTTTTTTTCTCACTTAAACTAAAATATCTTGGCACTGGAGTATCGAAATTACGTTTTCTTTTAGAGAAAAATTTCCGTGGTGAAATTTCCTACATGCTGCATTCATTATTTCTACTGAAAAAAGTCCAAAGTAAAAAAAAAACAAATTTTCGACATCAAATTGCCTAGAAGAACCCAAAAACATAAATATTGGTCAATTATCGAAAGTGCATTTTGATCCTTGGACAATAAACTATCATTTAAAAAGTGAGCACCTATATTTTTTGACAAAACCTTAAAATGGGGCAAGCAAATTGCAACATTTTGGGTGCCCGAAATGCGAACGGAGCGCTGCGCTCGCAGAATCAAAATTAGATTAAAAAAGATAGGAGGAACATACACCTTAGATTTATTGGTCCTTTATGTGAAATCGTCTCAGCTTTCGAATGGATTTGTCAGTTTTTTGATAAAGCGGGGCGCCGGCCTTCAAAAATGACTTTTAAAAATACATTGGTGTTTTGTGGCTTAAAACTGTATGGAACGGTATTTTTCTGACAAGTGCATTCGAAAGCTCTGCTCATTTCCTTTCCAAAACACCCCTAAACATCAAGGGTTCGTTGAATTTTTGCAAAGTTATGAGCAATTTTGTGGACGCGTCTAAGTCACAAAAATACCAATTTAAAAAAATGTTTTAGCTTCGTGGCGCCGAGGTGAGGACAAATTTAACCAACCAAACATGGTTTCATTCATAACTTGGTGGGGGCTATTGGAAAAGTACATTGCTTTTGATTTTTGAGCACCTTGTGTAAATAGTGGTCCACTTTCAGCGAGAATTACTCAAATGTTTTCTTGTTTTTCACAAATTTATGTTGATACACACTTTTTAAAGGCAATGCAATCTGTTGTTTTTGAAAATATACTGATAAAGTCGGTTAAACTATTGATGTAAGCCTATTTTAGTTTATATGGCAATTCTGTGCACACTTGTGACACGTAGTACAATTTTACTTTCCAAACACACTTGTGACACGTGCTTTTCATATTTTTGTTTACATAATTTACTGCATCTTTTAACTGGTGTAACCAAATTATATGAAACTTGGAGCGTTTGTTTAGCGATAGAATTCGAACCGTTTGTTTCAAAAAGTTTGACTCCATCATTCAAAGTTTTGAAATTATTTACCATCAAACTTTATAAATTGATTTTCCCGAAAAGTACTAAATGGTCGTTGTCACAAGATAGCACACAACAGACGATTGGTAAACAAACCGTTTTTCGATCCTTTCTCGTTCTATTTACGAATTAGGTCATATTCGAAAATGCTTTACAATGAATAATGAAAATTAGATTTGTTTTCATGATTCCTTAATCCACAACTAGGTTGGTGGTTGATCCCCATAAAGTATGACCAGGCCTCAATGTTGTAAAGAGGCTTCATTGGAAAAACTGATGATACCAAATATTTTTTTTATTATATAGGTAATGAACTAAGTTTAAATTAAAATGAAAAAAAGACAAAATGTTATGTCACAAAAAAACAAACAAATCACTTCTAAAATCAAAAGTTTTTCAAACCTTGAAACCATTTGATCAATAAAAATGTTTTTTGTTGTATTATTTGCTTACAACTTTCACCGTCACTGAAACAAAAGCCTCGCTGTAATTACGAGTCTCCATTACACCAAATGACGTCGAGTATGTAATGTGTGATTTCGTACGCATAATCTCCGTGAACCATCTTCAAACTTAAAATCACCTCAATTTACTCCAAAACACAAATGGATCGCTAACAAGCAGAATCACTGCACTGCGCAAAGTACCGCTTGTTTCATAAACCGTGAACACAAACAATCCCTCCCCAAGTTGACATAACCGCTCGGTCTCACTTTCAACTGGTCTGCCAATTTAAATTGATCCATCTCTCATCTCCATTCCACAGACATTTCAGCCTCCCTCGAGGATGACGACAACGACGACGACACAAACCCGGAGGCCCGTTTCAAGAAGAAGAAGAAGTTCCACCTGAAGCACAAGTACAAGAAGTTCCTGCTGCCGCTGCTGCTCGCGTACAAGCTCAAGTTCATGATGATGTTCCCGGCCCTGGTCGGTGGGCTCGCGCTGCTGGTCAAGGCCGCCGGTTTGGCCGGGTTCTTCTTCGCGCTGTTTGCGTCCGTCGTGAGTCTGCAAAAGTCTCACTAAGAGCCACCCCCACCCCCACCCCCAGAACGCCACCTTCGAACAACCACAGCCAACAACCCTGGCCATGGAGTATGACCCCAAAAATGAGGCGCTTCCCACGTCGAGGGAAATTGAGATGAGTGAGGATCGAGTGAGAGAGTGTTTGCGAGACAGCAATGAGAAAAGAGCTTCGGTGTACGAGTTATCAAACATCATTTTGCGGTGTTTCACAAATATGGACGAAAGAAAAAAGTAAGTCAACGAGCATATATCCCTTCTAACAGTTCGTCGTAATTGTGTATTTTAGACTAACATGAATAAATATTCCATTTTGTATGTTCCTCACTGTTCACTTGTGGTTCAGAGGTTAACAAAACTGGATTTTTTTTAAATTTCACATGAGATCTACTGAGGATACATTCCGGCGTGTCATCGTCACGAAATTTTTCACTTTTTTTCGAATTTGTGTCGTATGATATTAAAAACATAAAAAAATAATATAATTATGGATTAAAAATTAATTTTCCAAAGAAGTGACTATGGAAATCTAATTTTAAGTCGAATTTTCATTTGCTACATCGATTACTCCGTAGCAACGCCAGAGAATAGCAAAATTCCAACCCTTTTCGGTTTCATACAAATTCATAACTCATGTTTTAGTTATGATAAACAACTCCCATTGTTAATTAAGCTGCGATTGATAATTGGACCAATATATATATATATTTTTTTTTATTGCTCGACACATCACGTTTTTGTCACTGGAGAATGTGTCGATGGAATGTTTAATTTTTTTTTCTTTTTTTGCTGGCATACAGGGGCTTGTTCTGTCTTCGAATTGATTGTTAATTTTGCAATGCAAAATTTCAATAATTTTCTAAAACAAAACTTTTTCAAAAGTTAAATTAAGTTAGGATTGATTGGATGTGATTGTTAACAAAGTAATTTTTATTTGAATTATTATCTCTTTGTTAAGTGGTTTTTGTATGGAACCGACGAAGTGCAACTAAGATATAGTTTAAAAATAACACCAGAGTGTCAATAACTTGAGAAAGTCAATTTGACTTTTAGACTGGTTTGAAAGATATTTTCATTATCATTAATTGATCTGGATATAGTTATTGTACAGATAGGTGAGATCCAGCTTTGAGAAGGTGCATA
The DNA here is from genome assembly GCF_016801865.2 of Culex pipiens pallens. Classification (NCBI taxonomy): domain Eukaryota; kingdom Metazoa; phylum Arthropoda; class Insecta; order Diptera; family Culicidae; genus Culex; species Culex pipiens. The sequence goes on along the minus strand of NC_068937.1, from coordinate 102,565,717 downwards.
AATATCACTTAAGTTATAATAAAATGGCCTTTTGATTACCTAACCAATTTTTTTTTATTTGCATTTATATTGTAAGGTTACACTGAAATAGAAAAAAGTACCAAATTCCTTAATTCTAGGAATTTTGCCTCCTTTTCTTATTAAGTAATAAAAAAAAACACAATTACTAGCTCTAGATTTAATTTTCAGAAGGTGGCAGTGCGTGGCCGAATGGTTACGCTGTCCGCTTTGTAAGCGGATGATTCTGGGTTCGATTCCCATCTGCTCCAACCTTCCATCGGATGAGGAAGTAAAATGTCGGTCCCGGCCTTGGTTGTTGTTAGGCCGTTAAGTCATGCCAGGTGTAGGAGTCGTCTCCATGCCATAAGTACAAACAACACACCAAACCAAGCCTACTCTGGTGGAATCGCTGGCGGCGGTTGGACTCGCAATCCAAAGGTCGTCAGCTCAAACACTGGGGTGGAAGGTTCCTTGGAGTAGAAAGAGGTCTGGGTGCTCTCCCCATTCAAGCCTTCGGACTCCAAGGTTCGAGCAGAAACTTGCAATAGAGACCACAAAAGAACCCGGGGGTCGTTAATGTGGATGGTTTGATTTGAAGGTCCATCTACATAGGAAACCCATGACTCATAGGTTGTTTTGAAAATTTACTCTATAGGCAAAAGGCAAAATTCATAGAACAAAGGATTTTTTTTTTGTTTCAGTGTATTTTTGTTTTTGGTTGCATAACGGCAATTCTTCTACCTCAAACCACTATCCTTTGCCTAGTTGCTGTTTTTCATATTTGTCCAGTAACTTTTTGCTGATTTTCATATTTTTTAAATTCAAGCTTAAACCATGCAGGCTTAGTGATTTTTCAAGCTCAAAAATATGTAATTTTCGCGGGGTCCATAATTCCAAGACACCAAATTTCACGGAGTATTCACGGAACGTGGAATTTTTTAAAATAACATGAAAATTTTGTGTTAAAAATACAGAAATAACATTTTAATACTTTATGTTTATAAATTGATGAATTAAATGTAGAGATTAAACACATTTTAAAACTTACAAAAAGACAAAATGCATAGCAAATGAAATTATGTATGGTGGAAAATAACTGCCAGCACTCTTTACACTTTATAATAATTTGATTCCGATTAAAAGTTTTGTGTTTGTCTGATTCAGCGATGGAATAATAATCATCAAAAGAAAATCTTTAGATGTTCATCAGGAGAAAAAAATCAGAAGGGAGCATGGCTCTCCTCTCTCGCGCACGAAAGATCGGTAAAAAGAATCTAAAAAAATCATCATCTTGATTATTTGGCGGAACATCTTTTACACTACTACACTTGCAAGTGTAACGTCACACGTCGAAAAATGGTGCTGACAAGAAAATTCACAAAAAATCATCAGCAGATTGATTTTCTTGGAGAATTTCGGGAGCGATTTTCTTTTGCGTGATTTGCCTCCTCTCTCTTTCGCGGGTGAAGAATGTTCGTAAGTGAAATTGATTTTCTCGCGATTATTCCATCCCTGGTCTGATTATTTTTTACTCTTTTATTTAGATAATCAGAATTTGTAATTTGTTGTTTTATTGGGCACGTCAACTTGTTAGCATAACACTTTAAATCAAGTCAAGGAAGAAACAACAGTAGGTTATAAAAGCAAATGTTGTATTTTTTTTAAATGTATGTTTTCTTTTTTAAATGCAAATGTTTAAAGCACACTATTCAATGGAAAACTATTATAAATAACATCAAAAAGGCTTTGTGGATGAAATACCTGTTGAAAGTATTGATTTAGGAAAATTGTTAAATTTAACGGGATTTCACGGAAATGTACAAATTTCACGAATTTCACGCTGTCCAAGAAATAGTTGAAATTCACTAACCTTAACAATAAGCTTAGAAGTTGTTGAGAGGCATGTCAAAATTGTTTGAATACTTATAAGAGATATTATTTAGAAACATGACCGAAGTAGAGCGTTCAATTTCCCAGGGGTAACAAATATCCCGGGAAATTTTAAATTGATTCTAATTAATATTTTACAACAAATTTGAAAGGATATTAACTTCAATGGTCAAATTAAGATTGAGATTTAAATTGGCTTCACTGTATGCAACTTCAAGAAATCATAGATTTTTTTTAATTTAATAAGCTGTCTCTCAAAGCGTACAATTAATTAATAAATGATCTCAGGTTTTTTTCAGAGAAATATTTTTTTTAACAAAGTGTTTGGACAGTGATTAAATTGAACCCATAATTTACAACCATTAAATTGCTTTTAAACTTGCCTCTGTGACCTGTTTAAGAGAGTGTGATTAATATTAACATTTACACATAAAGTTGAAATGAAATAAAAAAAAAATAATGCAGAAGTTCCGTTTTTATATAATTTTTCTGGAACTTTTTGTCAAATTTTTCCTGGAAAATCTAACTTTTTTTTACTTGAAACAACTCAATGTTTTCAGATATTTTGAGCTCTAAACTGTTACTTATTAAACTTCAATTAGCTATTTAAAATGAATTGAATAAATTCTGCTTGCACAATCCTATTTGAAGAATTTAAGGATATCAATCCAATTCTCAATTTTGACATGGCTAACAAAAAAAGTAAAAATCTAAATTTTACTTTGACGGGAAGTGGTTACACCAATTATTTTTCAAAACCTTACCTTAAATGTAATCGTTTATTTTTACTAAGCAAGATTTATTCTTCAGAAAGCAAAATGCAATATGCTACAAAAATTAATATTATTCTATAGAAATTAATTAATTCATATATTTTTTTCCAAAATTTTTGTCAACGTTATCACAACAAAGAGCATTAAAGCACTTATTTGAATGCTGAAAAGTTCAACTTTTCAGCACTTGTATTGCAAACTTAAACTTTTCAACACTGTTTTGGCTTTTGATTTGATTTGACAAATGTGCAATTTAATTCCAGACCCGATTCTGGTCATAAATTAGGTGTTGAAATAATATAGCTAATGCCATTTAATTTATCTGCGACAGATTAGTTCTCGCCTAATTTTTCAAAAGGTCCTTTGTACATAGGAAATCTATGGCACATTGAATAATGTTAAAAAAAACATGTAGAATTGTAATTTGTAATTTGTTGTTTTTTTCAGGGCTGCGGAGTCGGGTCATATTTTAAGCGACTCCGACTCCGACTCCGACTCCGGCTTTCTGAGTTAAGCCGACTCCGACTCCGACTCCGGCTCCGGCTTACCACAAATTGATGACTCCGGCTCCGACTCCGACTCCGGCCTTCCAACTCTAGCCGACTCCGACTCCGACTCCGACTCCAGCTTTCCACAAATTGTTGACTCCGGCTCCGACTCCGACTCCGACACCTAATCTGTATTTAAAATAATTAAAAAATTTCAATTAATTACATCACTCACATTTCAGTTCACACTAGCGCGAATAATACCGGGGTGACATTTATGTTCGGGGTGTTTAACAAAATTATACATACGAATTATTTATACAAACAGAATGATATGGAACCATACTAAGCTTGGTAGATAAGTGTTCGTTGTTCTATGTTACATGTTTTCAGCGTTATTGAAACAAAAATCATAAATATCTTCAGATTTAAACGCATTTTCTGCACAACAATTTTCTAACTAAATTTAAATTTTGTTGTTTGAAAAATTGGAACTTTTTATTTAACTTCTTTAATTTTTTTAAAGTTTATATGCTAGCTACACTAATTTTTAACTGTTTTTTTTAAATGAAATATTAAAAGAAAGTTAACCTTCATGATCGAATTGACATATAAAATCCATTTGGATAATTTTAGGCTGAAATTTTAAAGAAACACAGTAACTATCAAAGATACGCTGGTTTTGAAATAGACAATTTTTAAAATCACTATTTTTTAAAGCTCTTTTGAATTTATTTCAGACGACGTTTATGGAAATTGTGTGATCCAGCCCAGTACACACTTTAAACATATAAATCATGAGAAAATTCTAATATTTGAAAAAAAAAATTAAATTATATCAATTATATCACCCCGATTTAAGGTATTTAAAAAAAATTAGACTTGTTCAACGATATTATTTAAGGATCCACTACACGCAAACAGTTTTTGCTTCGAGTTTTTTACGGAAATTGTCATAACTCTGAATAGCAAACAGTTAGAGTCCCACTTTTTGTATTAAGTCCTGTAGAAAAGTTATGCAAAGTTTACAAGACCTAAACTGATCTGATTGTTTCAATAGTTTCTTCAAAAAGCAAAAAAAAAACTTGTGAAAATTGTGTTAACTTTGCATAACATTTCTACAGGCCCTAATACAAAAAGTGGGACTCTAACTGTTTTCCTTTCAGAGTTATGACAATTTCCGTAAAAAAATCGAAGCAAAAAATGTTCGCGTGTAGTGGATCCTTAAGGATCAACACTTTAAGAGAAATTGTAAACATTGAGGTAATCGATATATCTAATCAATTCAATGATTATTTCAAAATTAGTTGCAACTTATTTTCGATATTTTTTATTTGTTTTAAATGTTTTCAGCACGGCACTTTGGTTTATTTTTATTTACATACAAAATGAGCATGTTGCGGTCCAAGTAGTAGATTGATATAATAGTTGATAATTTATTAGTATAGTTATAATGTCAATTTTACAAATGTTACATTTTTTTTTTCGTTAAGTTCTGATAGTGAACCTTTATTTTCCTAATAACAAAAAGGATCTACTTAAAACCTTAGCAATTCTATGGTAATATATTGTCAATTAGTTGAATTAAAAGTTTGCAAAATTAAGTTTGGATAAGTTTTACATAGAATTTCCAGAGTTATATAAACTTTTATACTAAGAAGTTAGTAAACTTTATACTCAATCCAAATTATTTTTTTAATCGGTCAAAGATGCCTATTTGGAGTTGGAAGGCTGGATTTATGGTGATTTGTCAACAAATAACTTTATTTATGTTAATTTTTCGAAAGGTGCACAAACCTTTTTTGTACCTTTTTTGATTTTTGCAATAGTATTTGTTTTAGAACTTTTTATAGAAATCATCTTTTCATGAGCTTGTAGCAAAATGTTCGGCATGAGTTTCTGTACAAAAAGTAGTACTAGGTTTTTGTCAAACTTTAAATTGTTTACATGTTTTATCACAAAATGTGCACAGGGCCCAAGGGGTGTAAATACTTTTTTTTACATACTCTAAAAACAAGCAAAAAGAGACAATAAAGAACCATTTTAATTTGTTTTAATTTTTTGACTACACAGCCACAATTGTTAACTATTTTATGAGTTATGACACTATAGTAAAGTGTATGCAAGCATTGACAAGAGAGGATTAACAGATTATCATTCTCCGATATTAGTGAAATAACACAATAAGAGCTTTCCAATCACAATAGAAATGCTTCGAAAACATAATGACATCTGATAAATATCTTGATCCAAAAAATAAATTGATTATAAAAATGTCAACGCAGTGCACGCGATTCAATAAATAAATTAAAAAAAATGAGAATTAACCTGAATTATAACAAATATTGAACAATAAATAAGTTCATAAATTATAAAAAATATTTTGATAACTCCGACTCCAGCTCCGACTCCGGGTCATTCAGAAATCTACGACTCCGGCTCCGACTCCGACTCCAGCTCATAAAATTTAGCCGACTCCGACTCCGACTCCGACTCCAGCTATTCGAGTTTTGACGACTCCGACTCCGACTCCGACTCCAGGTCCCCAAAAAGACCCGACTCCACCGACTCCGGCTCCGACTCCGACTCCGACTCCACAGCCCTGGTTTTTTTGATAGCCTGTTCAAAGCCTGTTAGTATAAACTGTGCAGCAGGTCAAGGAGTTATTATTTAAAAGCGAAAAGAAATTTGTGCAGTTTCGTTAGACTAAAGAAAATATTTGACTATGACAAACAAACTAACAAACTCGCACTTTTTTGCCAACTCGCAAACATACCAAAATGTATGCAGGCAAACTGTCAAAAAATTCTATTTGGTTTGTTTGTCATAGTCTTATACCTCCTTGAGCTTACAAATAAATTGTTATATCATTTGAAATTAAGTATAATTTTTGATTTATTTTCTCAGCACAATATCGAACGTTATTTGTTGCGACTCTAAAGAGCATTTCTGATCCTAACCCTAACCTTACCGAAAATGAAAAAACACAACTTCAAACCTTCCAGACCGCGCATGGCTGACCACGGAGTGAAATGCTAAACTTTCGCATTTGTCTAATGAGCGTTTATGTTTTTCTTTTGTTTTGTTTCGTAGGTCTGATCGTGGCACGCGTAACGAGGAGCGCGCGATGGGAGCGAGCTTTGAAAGAGGAGAAGAGAAGCGAGAAGAGGAGCGTCGAAGCTCACGCGACGGAGGAGAAATGTGAGCCAGCGAGCGTGAAATTGAGACGACCTTGATTGTGCGAGCAGTCAGTCAGCGGCAAGAAGAAGAAGAAGAAGCAAAATCGCACCGTAATGAATGATGGCAAAATACTCAACCGAATTTAGTGCTACAGTTTGGACTTTATTTATTTATTTTCTTTCATTTCTTTTGTTGTTTTCTGTGAAGCCTCTTTTTTGTTGTTTTATCCTTTTGTTTTGCTCGAGAGTTGATTTATTGAATGTTTGTGTTGGATAGATCACATCGGAGAGGAAACACTTACACGAACGATGGTCACGACGTAATTGTTGATATAGTTTGTATAAACCATAAGTAATTTATTGATGATGTTATTTAAAAAACGGAAATGAAAAGCTGATGACCATATAAATGTAGATAAAAGTTGTTTTAAAAACCATACACTTGATTTGAGAACATTACTGCATCCGAAACTCCTTGAATTTAAACAAATGTTATTTGCCGTCAGCGGGGTTGAGATAAGTTGCGGTTATGGCAACTTCTCATATTAAAATCAATCAAACTTAATAAATTAATGGGTCACTAAAAGGTCAGACCGAGCCACGTAGCCCAGTGGTAACGCTTCCGCCTCGTAAGCGGTAGATCGGGGTTCAAATCCCGGCTCGGACCAACACAACTGGTGATCTTTTCCCTTCTGGAATCGATTGCTTAGTAAAGGGAAGGTAGTGTATCGTCACAAACTGGACCTTATCACGACACCTTAGGGAGGCGACCTATGGAATGTTAACATTAACCTTAATATGTTAACATTAAGTTGAGAATGAAACTGCCACTGAATCCGCTTTGTAAATGCCGGCCCCGATACTCTTCAAGGGTGTTCCCCTCAGGAACTGGGAAAGATTTACTTTTTACTTTTAAAAGGTCACAAAATAAATTGCATCTGGCATCAAACATGGTTATTGGTACGGAACCAACTAAACCAAAAACATTCGGCTTAAACAAAAAATATGAATATCACTTAAGTAGTTAAACATGAGACAGGTTTGCCAGATCTTCTAAATTATAAAATCGTCTTAAATAACCTATCCAACGGTTCAACAGATAAGTGAGTTCCGGCTTTAAAAAAAAAATGAAATATTACAAGACCATACGGGTCTGAAAGGCAACCACTATATATATTTATTTAACACAGTCATTTATTTTTCGCACAGACTTGTTTACAGGTTCTCACTCTGGACTCTTATACAACGTGCAGTAGAGTGCAAGTTCAAAAGCACTTCCGAGCTCATTATCCACCCAGAAGGAGATGTTTTTCACAATCTTGTTCAACACTTCCAAAATCCACATTTTTTTTCAGAAATGGCACCTGCAGGAACATGGTCAATAAACTAAAAAAAAAAAAACATTATAATTTACCGTGCTCCCAAAATCTGGACTGCAAAATTTATCACCTGCTTTGCTGCAGGATTTCAAGCTCTGAGCTGGGCCTAGCACAATTTCTCGAGACGGTTCAAGCAGTTCTTCCATCACCAGCACGATGTTCGGAAGATAATCGAGCTGCCTCTGGACACATCGCTCAACCAACTTTGTAACATTGGCGAATATTTGTTTTGTTTTGTCATAATCCGTTTTTTAGTAACGATGTATAGCTGGAGAAAATGGTAGCATTCAAGTTCGTCACAGCGTTGTCGAGTTCTTTAACACATTGTGCTACTTTGTCCTTTACTTGTGTGGCAAGTTTGTCGAAATTGGTTTTAGCATTCAATTTATTGATTTCTTTTTCGCAAAGTTTCAAGCTTTTTACAAACGATTGAACAAATCCTCCCAAATCAATAATCATTGTGTTTAAAACCTTCAGACAATTTTTAACAACAGCTCTAGCTTCAACTTGCTTTATAACAGCCCCACCTTTTGCCGTTTCAGGACGTAAAGCATTCCAAATGCTTTAAATGCTTGTGTTCATCGCCTTCCAAATTTTACGTTTTAATACTGCATTCTCCTTGCCATATTCATTTTCCAGAACATTGCCTAAATATTGCATATTTACCATTTGGGTTTTCACAACATCGATCTTCATAAAGGTTTTGCTGACAATATTCGACACGAGTATCAGCAGCAATCAGACTATAAGCAAATAATAATACAAGTCATCAGTTTCAAATGGCTTTGTAATCGATTCATTTGATTGCATTCTTGTATTATAGGTCTAACCTAGAGGTTGGGTCGTTAGATCTCTCCAGGTGTAGAAGTCGTCTCCCAGAGTCCTGTCTCGGTGATGTCGCTGCTAGGCAGTTGGGCTCACAATCCAAAGGTCGTCAGTTCGAATCCCGGGGTGGATGGAAGCTTAGGTGTAAAAAGAGGTTTGCATTTGCTTCAACAATCAAGCCTTCGTACGCCTAGTTTCAAGTAGGAATCTCGCAATCGGCAGTTCTGTAGGGCGAACAATTTATTTATTTATTTAATTTGTATTATTCAGTACACTACACCCAAAGTTAAAGAACGAGGGGATAGTCCTCACGAAAAGAAACGTGAGTAAAGTGCTAATTTGCGAGAGTATAGTCCTCTCGCGTGTTCATTCGTTCATTGGAACAGTTCATCCTATTGAGTGGCCTATATGGACAAATGACCGCCACTTAGTCACCGAACCATGGTGGCCCATACGGCAAAGGCACGATTCAATATGCCGAAGGTCTTGGGTTCGAGTCACGGTACCGGTACTTTTTTTTTTTTTGATAGATGAACTTTTTTTGAAGATGAACCCATGAGTAAAGTACTCTCGGTAATTTCTGGACATATCCTCTCAGTCCGCACACAGTACCATTTTACTACCAAATCGTGCTCTTTATCCTCTCGTTTACCGATGCCCAGTTCTGGGTGTATAAGATTTTTTTTATCGAACTCGATAAAGTTATATTTTGGTATGAGAAATTAGTTCACATGCAGGTAAAGTCCACATGGTTTATGAATGCGTCCATCCCGGGAATTCCCGGGACAAAAATCCCGGGATTTTTCCAAAACCGGGAATTCACAAATTCCGGGATTTTTTATAATTTGTCCCGGGAATTCCCGAAATTTGAATAAAAAAAAACAAATTTTGATCTGGAAATTCTGATTTGGTTGTCAAAATAGTTGAACAGTTCAATACAGTCATCCCACATATTCGGAACACATTTGTGATGATTTGTCAATAGCATTCCAAATGCATCTTTTCACTAGTAAAAGTAGAACAAAAATTTGCGTTTCAAGACTATTTTATACGGAGCAGCAAAACACCGCCTCCAAATTGTCTGTTCCATAATTGTGGGATGTTATTGTACCTGAATTAAACTGATATTTTCACAAAAAAATGTTATCAGACCATTCATAAATCATAACTAAGCTTAGTCATTATTTTGTAAAAAATAGGTACTCCAGGAGAGAACCAAAGTTTGTTTACAGCCGTAAGAAAAAAGTGTTCCGAATTTGTGGATTTCAAGGGTCAATGTTTACTTCGAAAATTTGATAAAACGTAAAAAAATACAGTCCGTCAATACATCAATCGAAAGATCACAAGAAAAGCTTTCACATGAAGGTAAAAGCAAATTATTATGTTCAACTATCGATTTGCTATGATTTTTTGAACATTGGCCGATCTGTAAACTGTTCCGAATATGAGGGATGACTGTACCTCATAATCGATAATAATTTTAAAGCATTATAATTTGTATTCGACATATATCGACAAAATTTTAGCTAACCGATCTGCTTTAAATATTCCTATTTGATTTTATATTTTTTTAAATGATTTAAATATTTACGTTTTTTTATGATATAAAATTTAGAAAAAAAAAAATCAAATTATTTTTCATTGATTTCATTGAAAATCGGACCATTAGTGGCTGAGATATCGACATTAGAAAATGGTTGGTTGTTTGGGTGAGACTTATAAAACTTCAACTTTCCTGTTCCAATGTCTCTCAGACAATTTTACAGCAAATTTTCTGAACTCTTCAAAAATATATTTTTGAAGATGTTCACTCACGGTCACTATTTTTAAAAATACAATGTCTCTTAGAAAATTTTATAGCAAATTTTCTGAACTATTCAAAAAAAAATTTTTGAAAATGGTCACTCATGGTCACTATTTAACTGCAAATATTTCGCTAAAATCAAACTTTTGGTGGCTATATCTTGAAAGCGAAGCCCCTTATTAAAAAAAATTATGAAGTATTTTTCGATTGCAAATTTAATTTTACATAAAAAAAATTATGTCAAATTTATTTTTGTATAAACTTTCGATATTTTCCAAAAAGCACTATTTTTTCAAAAAATCATAACTCGGCGGCAGATTTTTTGACCATACTTCTTTATCGCTCAAAAGTTGCGGGTTTTTGTCCTCTAAAACATATCAGAAAAATCTCGAAAATCAAAAAATACGTATTTTGGGAATTTGAGTTTTTGTGAAAAAAAAGTTACTAAAAAATCGGCAATTTTTTTTCGTGTACCTACTTTTGATTGATTGATCAGAAAATTCACACAAAAGGTACAAATGTTTGAATGTTTACGTACCATTTTTGTATGGACAGCTGCCAAAATTGTATGGAGACTTTTTTGACGTAAGCCAAATCAAAAAATACAAAAAATAAAAATGATTGAAATCGGCCGATTGCGTAGAGAATTGCTCATATCTAACTTTGGCAGTTTTGTGGTGTAACAGTTTGTTAATTAATTTCTCTGAAACTATGGAGAAATAAAATAATCATTGGAAATGAAAAAAATTAAAGTCATTTTATTATTATTGACATACCCTCAATGAATTTTGTAAATTTTTTGTTGGTCGAGGTATCAAATTTGTTTTTTTTTGTGATATTTATTTTTTTCTGAATTTCTTAGCAACATGACTAGCTTCGCAAGTAGCACTCATAACTTGGCGACTGTTGAATAATGACAGTTGTTTTTGATCAACATACGAGAAAAAATCTCAACATTAGTTAAATAACAGTTTGTTAAGCTACTTTTGATGGAAACTTGCTTGTTCACTCCCAATTGAGGTATTTATCACTTGATATCAAAACGCTTTTTATGAGCTGCAATTGAACGTCAAAGTGCTGATATGCCAAGATGCTTCCCTCCTTATCCTCGAAAACAGTTTGTTGAATAAGAACAATATTGCACTGTTTATTTCACTGCTCATCTAACATTGTCATGTGACGGCATCTTCTGCAAAATGGGCGTGGCCAATCATTCTATTAATAACCTTAGGTTTTCTCGCATTGTTACATGAATGTTAGCGGAGAACTGTTTATAAAACTGATAATTAACATACATATTCAACTTGACATTGCATATTGTTAGGTGGTGTAATTTGTACGTGAGGAATTTAGAGTATATATAATGTTTATTTATCGAAGATTGCAATAAATTTATAAATCACTCCGATTTTCAATATCACTCCGTGGTACGGTAATCGAAATGACAGTTGAAATGGTTTGTTCTAACAAAGTTATATAATGGAGTTATAAAAACTGACATGAAACAAACGTATAAAACTTCGATTACACTGTTGGAGTTAAGTTCTATAGCTCACTACTATATAACAAAGCTGACAGCAGCCTTCTTATTGACGATTAGGCCAGCTTATTTACTATGAAGCCCCGTGGAGCGATG
>NC_068937.1:102538743-102548743 GCF_016801865.2 Culex pipiens pallens | reverse complement strand
ATTGGATCGACGTCCGGTGTCTCCAGAATCAACGATTCACCCTTCAAATGTACGCATTGTCCTTAGTATGCTATGACGGCTAGGTGAAAATTACGACGCCCTATGTCAGACGGTGAACACGTGGAGAAGCATCGATTGCATTATTATTACAAAATCATCATGTTACGTTATTTAGAATAGTTCAAATTGTTACAGGAACATCAATAATTGTAATTTTATTACTTTAAAGAATGTTTCTGAGCCAAAACTTGAGTGTATGCTCTGCCACGTGTTCACCGTCTGACATGGGGCGTCGTAATTTTCACCTAGCTGTCATAGCATACTAAGGACAATGCGTACATTTGAAGGGTGAATCGTTGATTCTGGAGACACCGGACGTCGATCCAATGCGCACCTTGGGGACGGAATGTACAACCCTGATTCCTTCTGGAATTTTTTCATTGGACCATCCCCTACAAACCTGTCTTTATTCCGAGTGAATCCATGTTGTCCCCAGACCTGTAGGAACGATTGAACGAAAAGCATAAAAATCCCATAGTAATTTACATGTAAACTTTAAACCGCTGGGGACAGGCCAATTCTCAACCAAATGGGCTGGTATTTGGCATGAGAGTCCCTATGCTGCCCATGTTCGCATAAATGTCCCATATGCAAAAACAGCAAGCTGAGAAAAACGCTAAACAAGTTTGTCCCACACATAAGGCTACGTGTTAAGTTTTCACGAAAAAACTGGATTTCCTCCTGATTTCTAGAACAAAGTACTGGATGTTATAGGCTCTTTTGAAAGAGCACACGATTTTGAACCAAACTGCATCAAAAACTCAAAAGTGACGAAAATGCATATGGGACATTTATGCGATCATGGGCAGTATGGGTATCCTCTACTAGGGGAACCTCGGTTTGCCTGATTCTGAGAACTTTTTTGTTTGGATGAAACACCCTAATGTTTACAATTATTTTTGACACGTTTTTTTTTTGTTGATAATTTTTGGTAAAAATATGATTTAAAGCAGGGATACCCAACCTTTTGGCCCTGCGGGCCAGATCTGGTTTTTCTGAAGCAGTGGCGGGCCGGAACTAATGATTGATAAAAGTTGAAAAAGACAACAATTTTGCTTGCATTATTTTTTTTTATCTTTTTAAAGTAAACAAATTAATAAACTATTGGCGCAACAAGATTCATAAATACTAATTTTCAGAGAAAAAAATACTCCAGCAAACTTGAAAAAAATGTTTATTTGATTTTCTTTATATTTTGAATTATTTAAAATTGTATTGTAATCTTTTTTGTCATTTGCATAAAATACCCTGATATCATTAACTTTTAAATAACATTAAATTTTCACTAGCCGTTGCAAGTTTCTTGAAGTTTTATTTTCTCAACACAAAATAAGAAATTTGAATGAGGCATCATAAAATTTATTGAAACGAAATTTGGAATCAAATTTTCTTTACAAAAAACACCTTTGCTTTGTTGTGCACCTTTATACACATATTTTACAAAATATTTTAAAATGATCCGAAAAAAATATTTTTGCAATTCCGTCGTGAAACTACTTACTTTTCCTGTCATTCTTGAACGACGAAATAGCCTACTTTTCTGTACCAAAAATAACAGAATCGAATAGCAACACTTTTCAAAATAAATGCTGAAAAGTTCTACTTTTCAGCACTGAAATGGGTGCTGAAAAGTTGAACTTTTCAGCACTTGTTTCGAAAAGTAACACTTTTCAACATTGTTTTGATTTAAACGATTTATTGACAAAATACATGAAAATTTGACTTTAAATTTCATTCAATGGGTGTTTTTCGGAATTGCAAAAAATGTTGTATGGAACTCGTTGCAAAACTTGATTTTTTCAGCACTCGTCGTATTTATCCAACTCGGTGAACCTCGTTGGATAAATGTACGACTCGTGCTGAAAAAATCCTCTTTTTGCAACTTGTTGCATAAACTACTATTTGCGCCCTGATTTTTTTTAACTATTTTGTGACTTTGTTTTTTTAATATTTTTTGAAATGGTCGCATTCTTATTACTTTTGTTTGAATTGACCAAATTGGATGCTTCAGGTTGCAATAGATCCAGATTATTGCATATTTTGAACTGTCAGTTGGGGGACTAGAAGGCCATTTTGGCCTATTTCTCGTAAAATAGCGGCATTTCTTTTGTGTTGTTATTTTGGGAGATGGATGGACTAATATGGTCGTCTTGTCATTTTTACTCTAGTCCACGGACCTGTTGTCGGCTATAATATTTAACATGCCCAAAATCTCTACAAAAATCTATACTGCCCATGATCGCATAAATTTCCCATATGCATTTTCAACAAGTTGAGAAAACGAGCTTGGAAGTATAAAAACGTTTTCTCATCAGTTTCAGATATACAATCATTATACTAATAATTCATTCAACATAGTTCTCAAACATGCTCTTGTTTATGCTTTTGATAAGTTTGTATTGAAATTATTCTTGATTTTTCTCTTTCGATTTGCAAAAGTACGCAGGATGGGACCTGGTATGTGAACATTTTCTACATAGTGCACTGTAGTAAACAAATTTTCAACAGAAAATGGAGAAAATTTGTATTTCTAGAGTTTTTTTTAAAAGGTCCTACAAACTTTTGTCTTTTATATGTTTATAGGACCTTTTAAAAAAACTCTAGATTTGTTTTAAATGAATAAATCAGTTATTTGGGAGATTTGTGTGACCGTGAAATGGATGAAAACCATTCAAGATGGACGGTCTAAATAATTGCTGACTACACCCAAAGGAAAAATATATCTCAAAATTTACAACAGTGGATTTGCTGCAGAAAATGTCACATTTTATAACATTTTTTGCAGCAAGCCCGTAAATCATTTTTGCCCGCGTGTAAACATTTCAGCGATCTGCAGTTCTCACCAACACATATTATGCTGGCCTGACCCCGAGCAACACTCCAAAAGAAGAATATGTTGGTGCTCTTTCACTCACATTTCATCAAGCGTCCATGTCGCGGTGGTAGCGTGTCGGATCAATAACCAAGAAGTTGGTGGTTCAATCCTCGTTCTGTTAAGGTTTTTTTGTACAATACAACCAAAAAGCCGTCGGTAATGTCGATAATTGTCGGTAACGGGCAATAATGTCATACCCCTATATCGCAAAAAATGCATGAGGACAGATTTCATGCAGATTCTGATATACTTTCATGCCGCCATGCATCACAATCATGCGACCGCCGTTTGGGTGTATATTTAAAGATTGGAGAGTCCGAAAGGTTTGTTCAGGACATAATATTTTGTAGAGGGACGGGTTTGTGAACATTATCACGAGGGGACTCATATTTAAATTTTCAGATGGGACAAACAAATTTTTCGTTGATTACTGAATTTCTGGAACAAAGTGGTAAATATTATCAGTGTAGCTTAAAGTAACACAACAAATGAAGCTATTACAATATCTAAGTCAAAATCGGCAAAAATGCAAATGGGACATTTATGCGATCATGGCCAGCATAGGAGTTTTCTCATGCGGCTAAAAAAAATGCTAATGACATGGTTCTATTAAAGCATTGTGTTTCATATGTTTAAAGAACCTTTAAAAAAAAACTCTAGATTTGATGATCTCTGCACCAAAAAATCAGAGAGTATAGCGACCGTCACTATAGCTCGTGAGATCTCTTCTTCTTGTGTCTCGCGATTCCCAGCGATGGCATTCTCTGTCTATCACTCCTTTCCTTTTCCTCGACTGTGCTCTCTCACCACTGAGTCTCTCAATCTCTCCAAACTGTGCAATGAGAAAACGTGAGACGGCGATTAGGAGCCGACCACGCATGACGTCCCGTTAAAACTGTTTTTTTTGGCGGCTTTTGTGGTTAAGAGCGAGTCCACGAACAGGGCATACCCCTTTGTATGGGATGTCGTTTGGACCCAAGGCTGTATATCATAGGTACTCGCGATCTTGCTTTGCATTAGTGTGAGTGCATGACTCCGTGCCACTAAAACCAAAACAATAACAAACGAACAATGGACCGTGCCAGGAAAACCAAAACATAAACAATGTCAGTGTCAGTGGAGTGAGAGAGTCAGAGATAAGTGGAAAGCCATGGTTTGGACCTCACCAATCTGCCTGAAATTTTCAGGGGTTGTTTGTACATATAAAACTAGCATCTAGCCAAAATATGAGCACTCTAGGTCAACGGGAAGTGGGGCAAATCGGGACACCAAGTTTAAAGGTTCAAAAACGTCAAAAAACTTAAAAATCCTGTAACTTAGGCAAAACTCAATTTAATTTCTAAATTCAAAATGCATCTGAAAGAGCTTGAAAAATGCAACAAAATGCAGGGTAGAGCATCCCAATTGGTTAAATCTATAACGAGTAATTGGCATCTTAGTGAAAAAATAGCACAATTTTCGAACTCAAATAAAAAAATTATCCATTCAGATATCAACTCGGTTCGACCTGCAGCTTTGGGACTACCATCTGAGACTGCGAATGCTCTGGGTAAGGCAGTTTTACATATTAAATAGACACTTTTTCTTTTAGTGATTTTTATGGTTGTAAAGTTTTGCTCGGAGGACCCCTTAGATGTTTACAAAAATGTTTATTTTCATCCATTTAAACCTTTTAAAATATTACTGCGGGCGTCAATAATTAGAATTCACGCGCGGTGATACGACCGCAAGATAATGGTCGCATGACAGCCGCAGAACAAAGTTTTGGCTGTTGACGAAGGTTGCCTTGAGTTTTCAGCTGACTTTTTGTAAAATATTCAAAACAAACCAAGTTGACAGCCAAATCAACGCAGAATTTCAGTTCAACTTGCTGATTCTTTCATTGCGGTAGTTAAGCGGCAATAACCTCCTGCCACTCACAGCGAAGGAGAAACGTGATTTTATCTCGCAATAAGCAATAATAAAGTTTAAAAAAATCTTCGATTCGCATTTATTGAAAATCAAGTTTGTTTCCAAGGATACTAGATGTCACCAGAAAAAGATAGATACTCATTTTTTTAACTTTGATTTGCATGTTTCTATTGTGAAATTGTCTCAGGAACACGAATATGATGAAGTTATTACCGAAAAATTTGATCTAAGGGGTCCCCCGAGCAAAAATTTACAAGCAAAAAATCACTAAAAGAAAAAGTGTCTATTTAATATGTAAAACTGCCTTACCCAAAGCGTTCTCAGTCTCAGATGGTAGTCCCAGATGTCCCCTACAAGCTGCAACACATTTTTATTTGAGTTTGAAAATTATGCTATTTTTTCACCAAAATGACAATAACTCCCTTTATATTGAACCAATTGGGATCCTTCTCCCTGCATTTTGTTGCATTTTTCAAGCCCTTGCAGATGCATTTCGAATTTAGAAATTAAATTGCATTTTGCCTAATTTACAGCATTTTAAAAAAATTTGACGTTTTTCAACCTTCAAAATTAGTGTCCCGATTTGCCCCACTTTCCGTTGACCTAGAGTGCTCATATTTTGGCTAGATGCTAGTTTTATATGTACAAAAACCCCTGAGGTGAGTGTTGTGGTAGCATGATCGTGAAAGCGGAAATGAGAGAGAAAATGAGAATGTCAAACGCCAGTGTGTAAACACAAAAACGTGTTCGGTTCTGTTTGGCACTGAGAATATCAATACGGAAAGAAGAGAATTTGTATTTGGGGCATGAGTATTTAGGCTTGATAACTGTAGTTGCTGAGAGCTGACAGTTTGATATTTTTGCAACACCGCCCACATCATTCATCAAAACATCAAATATTTGTTTAATTTTGATATAAAAACAACAGTTTCAGAATTGTTCAAAAAGACTTCAGGTTTCATGGTTCTGTACACAGCAGTGATGGAATAATCGCAAAAAAAATCAATTTCGCTAGCAAACTTGCTTCACCCGCGAAAGAGAGAAGAGGCAAATCACGCAAAAGGAAATCGTTCCCGAAATTCTCCAAGAAAATCAATGTGCGGATGATTTTTTGTTAATTTCCTTGTCAGCACCACTCAAAAATATTTATTTCACTTTGTTTATACACATTGCCCATCTACAAAATGTAACATGTCATATTTCGACGTGTGACGTTGATGAACGTCCAATGATTTTCTTGAGATGATGATTATTCCATCGCTGGTACAAAGGGTTATAAAATAGTGCTTCAAATATTGAAAACTTGAGAAAAATACTCATCGGCTCTACTAGGGTGTCCACTATTGATTAAAATTCTGTTATCTGGTGCGAATTGGGACTGCTTGTTTAGCCGTGACACAGAAAAACACAATTCGTGCATCGTTTTCCAAATTTCAAACTTTTTTGCTTTTTTCTACAGTTTTTGCTTTTTTCTACAATGTATTCTTTATGGGAAAACTGTCACTTCTACCACTCGAATCGGTTACTCCATTCGAAAACTCAAGCAAGTGTTAAGATTAAGTTCTTTTGCACAAAGAAGATAAACACGGTCCATTTTGTGTTAAAATTAGCCCAAATTGAAACGAATACAAATCAGTACTGAGAAAATAGGTCAGCAAAAGCAGCATATAAATTCTCAAAATTTCTAGCATGATTTCCCCATCAGGACCAGACCACCACCGACCCCGTTCGACCCGTTGAACCAGATTGCGTAATTCGGTAATGGTCGTCCCGCAAACCACCCCCCACAGTTGGCCACTTTCTTCGCTCACCTACTCCCGATCCCGAACCTGGCGGAACCTGTACAAACCCAACACGTATGAAAATTGATGTTGTTTTCCAATTTTCTAGCGCAAATTTTTGCGTCCGGCTTTCAATCCGCATCTTAGATCTTTGACCGACCACACACGCACACACGTCAGTCGATGATAATTACTGTACGAGGTTGGGGCAGGCTTTTCGGCACTCCCCCGTGATTATTCACCGGTTTCGAAAAGCTGGGACCGGTGCCGAATATGTGAAAAAAAAAAAAGAGTTGAAACAAATATGCTGAGGTCTCTCTTTGCAGAAATGTATGTGCGATATGGTTTGGATTGGTTTTGCTAACGGCAATTCTTCGCCGGGCAGCTAATTGGGGCACGAACTGTTCCCGATTGTAGACTTGGAGAGAGAGTAATCACTTTTCCGCGGAGAGTGTGTGGGATCACTTCCGTCCTCGATTTCGCATCATTTTCTATCTAATATTATCGATTGTTGGGGGTGGTTTGGAACTACGACTATGTGGTTGAAGGCGGTATTCATGAGCCCCCAACCCCATACTGTTTTAATTTGAGTTGCACATGGTTTGGTGGAATGCTTCTCACTCGTAGTCAGATCTACACTGATTTTTTTTTCTGAATGTAGATTTTTACCAAGATTTCTAGAACAATGTTTAATGTTTAATGTTTAATGTTTAATGTTTAATGTTTAATGTTTAATGTTTAATGTTTAATGTTTAATGTTTAATGTTTAATGTTTAATGTTTAATGTTTAATGTTTAATGTTTAATGTTTAATGTTTAATGTTTAATGTTTAATGTTTAATGTTTAATGTTTAATGTTTAATGTTTAATGTTTAATGTTTAATGTTTAATGTTTAATGTTTAATGTTTAATGTTTAATGTTTAATGTTTAATGATTAATGTTTAATGTTTAATGTTTAATGTTTAATGTTTAATGTTTAATGTTTAATGTTTAATGTTTAATGTTTAATGTTTAATGTTTAATGTTTAATGTTTAATGTTTAATGTTTAATGTTTAATGTTTAATGTTTAATGTTTAATGTTTAATGTTTAATGTTTAATGTTTAATATTTAATGTGTTTTGATATCAGACGGGTGTGTAAACTACTAAAAATATTTTTTTTTTTAAAAGCCAATTTATTCCCACTTAATTTACTCCTTTCTCGTGCGAAGACAATAGACTTGTTGACAATTTCTACCATTGCAAATCTGCACATACTTCACTCAAGCAAAGACAAATACACATTGTCTAACGAAACCCTCACTCGCAGCCACTTCACTCCGTTTTGCACGCTGAGCGCAGAAATCGTCGAAAAATCATCGTTTAGTCACACACCATACAAAATCAAGCCCAGCAGGCCCATCACAATTTAGCCACGATCGTTAGCGCGTATTAGCTTCTTTCGGCTAGACGATGAAACTCGACGCACCAGGTAGACAATTATGTGAGAAAAAACGAACGTGCCAACTTAAAGTGCTGCCACCCCGGAGGCATTCAGTAAACCATTTAAAAGTGAGTAAGAAAAAAACTCTTGAATGAAATCGATCCAAAGGAAATAGAAAGTGCTAAAATTTACACATTGATCTAGCGAAAGCGTGACAGATTGCGTGAATGCCCTTTTACCTCTCTCTTCGTGATTACAGAATGGGAGAGCCGTTTTTCGACGTAACTGACGCCAAAAAGTGGCAAACCCATTGTCGGCACCACACGGCGAAGAGACGAGCTTAAAATGTTGGCGCTTTTCACTCTTTGTCGAGTGGAGTCATACAAAACCAAAACACAAAACGAAAAGCGGGAAATTTTAATTAGTACAAATGCAAAAATAAACGAGCCCGTTTCCGCGGCTCGTAAACATAAGTATGGGTGGGTTTCGGTTTTTAACATTTATTTGTAGCTTGTGGAGCATGCCAACTAAGAAATGCATGAAAAGTAACAATAAATAACTAACAAGACAAGCATATCAAAAACAAAACGTAAAGAATGAAGTATCAAGATCAGAAAAGAGATGAGGATTATGAAATAAGACAAAAAAAAAATGATTGGTGTAATAGATCTTGCTGTCTTGCTGGCTTGCCGTCTTGCTGTCTTGCCGTCTTGTTGTTTTGCTGTCTTGCTGTCTTGCTGTCTTGCTGTCTTGCTGTCTTGCTGTCTTGTTGTCTTGTTGTCTTGTTGTCTTGTTGTCTTGTTGTCTTGTTGTCTTGTTGTCTTGTTGTCTTGTTGTCTTGTTGTCTTGTTGTCTTGTTGTCTTGTTGTCTTGTTGTCTTGTTGTCTTGTTGTTTTGTTGTCTTGTTGTCTTGTTGTCTTGTTGTCTTGTTGTCTTGTTGTCTTGTTGTCTTGTTGTCTTGTTGTCTTGTTGTCTTGTTGTCTTGTTGTCTTGCTGTCTTGTTGTCTTGTTGTCTTGTTGTCTTGTTGTCTTGTTGTCTTGTTGTCTTGTTGTCTTGTTGTCTTGTTGTCTTGTTGTCTTGTTGTCTTGTTGCCTTGTTGTCTTGTTGTCTTGTTGTCTTGTTGTCTTGTTGTCTTGTTGTCTTGTTGTCTTGTTGTCTTGCTGTCTTGTTGTCTTGTTGTCTTGTTGTCTTGTTGTCTTGTTGTCTTGTTGTCTTGTTGTCTTGTTGTCTTGTTGTCTTGTTGTCTTGTTGTCTTGTTGTCTTGTTGTCTTGTTGTCTTGTTGTCTTGTTGTCTTGTTGTCTTGTTGTCTTGTTGTCTTGTTGTCTTGTTGTCTTGTTGTCTTGTTGTCTTGTTGTCTTGTTGTCTTGTTGTCTTGTTGTCTTGTTGTCTTGTTGTCTTGTTGTCTTGTTGTCTTGTGGTCTTGTTGTCTTGTTGTCTTGCTGTCTTGCCGTCTTGTTGTTTTGCTGTCTTGCTGTCTTGCTGTCTTGCTGTCTTGCTGTCTTGCTGTCTTGTTGTCCTGTTGTCTTGCTGTCTTGCCGTTTTGCTGTCTTGTTGTCTTGTTGTCTTGTTGTCTTGTTGTCTTGTTGTCTTGTTGTCTTGTTGTCTTGTTGTCTTGTTGTCTTGTTGTCTTGTTGTCTTGTTGTCTTGTTGTCTTGTTGTCTTGTTGTCTTGTTGTCTTGTTGTCTTGTTGTCTTGTTGTCTTGTTGTCTTGTTGTCTTGTTGTCTTGTTGTCTTGTTGTCTTGTTGTCTTGTTGTCTTGTTGTCTTGTTGTCTTGTTGTCTTGTTGTCTTGTTGTCTTGTTGTCTTGTTGTCTTGTTGTCTTGTTGTCTGTTGTCTTGTTGTCTAGCTGTCTTGTTGTATTGTTGTCTTGTTTTCTTGTTGTCTCTGTTATCTTGTTGTCTTGTTGTCTTGTTGTCTTGTTGTCTTGTTGTCTTGTTGTCTTGTTGTC
>NC_068937.1:102494865-102538643 GCF_016801865.2 Culex pipiens pallens | reverse complement strand
TTGTCTTGTTGTCTTTTTTCTTTAGCTAGTTCAAACTGTTTCCTCTACTGTAGTGATCGAATCTCCATCAACTGGCACGCAAACCTTTCTGCGGTGCTCTTAACAATCTTAAGCTCATTTGCTAAACATTTCCAATTCCATTAGTTACCTTCCTGCTGTGCCCACAGCCGACCACCTTCAAGTGGGTGAAAATTAAATGCTTGGCTCCGTATCAGCACTAACTTAGCGGCAATTAGGATTTATTGCAGCATTGCGTAACGCTTTCAGCAGGGAGCCAGTTATCATGTTCATCGTTGAGCTGCATATGTGCAAATGCAATTATGTAGGATATGAGCTTGCGAGTGGCGAGCGCGATGCATCGGTTGTTGGCCACAGGTTTGCCGAAGGGAAAACCGATTTTCTTTGGTTGGTTTTATTGATTGTAATAGTTTTTCCAATTTAGTCCGACTGCGGTCCTAAACCAGATCAGATCGCTATTTTGTTGAAAGCCGCGCGTTCGCGAAACAGTTTGGACCGTTTGGGCCGTTGAACCTCGTCAGGAATGTTCTGAGCAAGCCGGGGAACCGTGTTCAGCAGTCGGGAACAAGTGAAAGTTCTAAATCCACTAAGGGAAGTGTGAGCTTGTTTGTACACTGTGCTGTGATGGGAAATCAAGTGAAAATGAAATGCCCAACCCGGTCAATCCTGCTGGTAGTGCTAACGATCTGTGTAACGGGTTCCGTCGGGGGAAGTCGTGGGCTGTCCTACGAGGAACTGCTGAAGAAACTAACCGATGCCAAGGCCAACGCTGGGGCCGTTGACGTGAGGACGAACCTGCGATCGATCCGTGAGCTGGCCATCCAGAGTGGTTTGATGGTGCCGAGAAATGAAACGACGACGACGACGCCGGTGACGACAAGTTTGCCAAGTTCTGCTCCAGCTCTGCGCGATCATCAGCTTTTGGAGTTACGACGGATTGATCCTAGCCGGAAAGAGCAGGCGACCGCAATGATGGGTTTGTGAACTTAATGAACACTTGAATTTTTGAATTGACGAAAGTTACATCACTGACTAGTTCATAGAAAATGCCCTCGATTTAATTTCTGGATGTTGCCCAATTGCCATTTTAAAATGAGAAGAATTTGAGTTCAACGAAAGCGTGTAAACTCCCAATCTCCCAGAGCATTGACACAAACGAGTTCAACCGAGATTAATCATTTCCGTCTGGCACCCACTCAAACAAACCGGCCACATCAAAAGTGGAAAGTCCATCGTATCAGCCTCCATCTCCCAATGCTCCGCGGTCTCCTTCGATGGCGTGCTTTTAATTGCCCGAAACAACTCAATAAAAGAAACTCCCCAGCCCACATTTCTTTTCCATATCTATGCTCGACGAGCCACCAACCTCAATAATCACTTTGTTTTATGATAATTCCGGCGAGCCGCCAGCGATAACGCCTCGCATCGGCCTCGGAAGCCACTTTGTTATCGTGAACTCATTAATTCTCTGTTCAATTGCGCCAAATTGATGTGTTTTTGCATAACAAAATCACGACGAAAAGTGTTCCGGTGCTCAAATGCTTTTATGTTTTTCGTTTCGAATATTTTTTCGCAAAGTAAGAGGTATTTTTTCGGCTTGATAACGAAGTCATGACCGCGGAAATGTGAATAAGATCAGTGGTATGAGATAAGCAGGAGATATGGGAGAGAAAAACAAGGAAATCAAAAGTTTTTCCGCATGGAAAAGATCAAAAGTTTCAGTTCTGAAAGTGTCTTAATTGTGGTCAACCTTATTTAGAGTAAACAACTCTCAATACTCAATAGTTTTTTGAAAGAGAAAATTATAAGATATCAAGTTTAATTTAAATATTTTAAACAAAAACTGTTTTTTAATCTAATGAAACGTTTTCTGAAATTAAACCTTTTTCAATGAAATACTTACATCTTCCAATGTTTAAGTAAATAAGGGAAAATTTCGTATGTTTGTTAGATCAAGGATTCGATCCTTGAACACATTATTTTGTGAGCAATATTTTACTTGATTTTGTTAAAAACGATTTTAATAAGCTATAATTGAACGTCAAAGTTCTGATAATTCTAAATTTCTATGAATACCTCCAGATTATAGAACTTAGGTTAATCGAATCTGGACTGTAATGATAAATAATTTAATTTAAAAAAAATTTTTTTTTTGTTTGTTTTGTCATTAGAAATAATATGTCAATTACACAGTTCAACAAAAAATCAAATGTTTCTTGTCTCTGAGACGAGAATATGAGTTCCTAGTAGAATTTTGTCTGCTGAATCCGAATCCGGGTCCAGAATTGCTCCAAATGGTCCCAATTTTAAGATACACCCGTTTGAAATGTTAGTTTAGGCCAAAATTAGCTACTTTGTTGACTATTTTACAAAAGAACTATTGAATAAACAACTAAACCAATACATGTATCTTAAATTTCACGTTTTCCCCTTTCTGAAACACCCCTGGTTTTTAAAATTTGATTGTTTCTACGCATATTTATAGCCATTTTAAAATTAGAATTTGACTTGCATGCAAATTGGATAAACTTGAATGAGAACCAACTGAAAATATAATTTTAAAATGGCTATAAATATGCGTAGAAACAATCAAATTTTAAAAACCAGGGGTGTTTCAGAAAGGGGAAAACGTGAACTTTAAGATACATGTATTGGTTTAGTTGTTTATTCAATAGTTCTTTTGTAAAATAGTCAACAAAGTAGCTAATTTTGGCCTAAACTAACATTTCAAACGGGTGTATCTCAAAATTGGGACCATTTGGAGCAATTCTGGACCCGGATTCGGATTCAGCAGGCAAAATTCTACTAGGAACACATATACTCGTCTCAGAGACAAAATCTTGTTGGACTGTGTTATTTGTCTATCAAAATAATTTTGGTTTTGTTTCAAAGCTCAAAGAGATTAGTAAAAATCTCGAAATACTTTTCAATAGGACACAAGATCCATTTGTAAACAAAGCCAGTTTTAATTAATTTTCAATCTATTTACAAAAATAACTCAAAACACTTAAATGGTTTGTGCCTTCCTCACTCCTAGTGTTGGTGTCATAACTTGACCAATAGTTGGCAGATCTTCATTTTTTTTATTTTTTTTGACTCGTTAGATAGACTTTTTATTACTCAACCAAATATGGGTATGATGAAGGATCATATCACTAGCGCCGTACCTAGGGGTTAGCGCAAATTACGACCGCCAAGGGCGCTAGCCATTGGGTGCGCCGACATCAATGATTGAACAATTTTGTCATATCAGTAAAAACTCCTCAATAGACAATTAAAGCAGAATAGACGCTCGCCTTATCCTCCTGGCTTTCTATCGGATGGGGAAGTAAACCATCGGTCCATTTGCGTAAATGAGGTTTTGGGTGACTCACCACACATAACCTTCGGACGCCTAGAAATGAACAGGAACTTGCAACAGAGACCGTAAAAGACCCAGGGGTCGTTAAAGTGGATTGCTTTGCTTTTAGACGCTAACAGCTTAAGAAGAACTACAAAATAACCTAATAATTATGATTGAAATATAAAAGAAATATTTTAAAAATTGGTGAAAATTTGGGGCGCCAAAAATAACTGTTTGAATATTTTTACCGAAATTTTTTTGAAAATTAATATGAAATACTAAATTTACATTTTCATCAATAAAGGGAAGCCCAAGAGGCAAAACGGTTTAGTTATAGGTTAATCGGGTTTGTTATGCATTTTGTTATAGACAATTCAAGTGTCATAATCTACACGGCTCTGGTAATAAATGTTTTTTTTTTTCTAAATTGAGTTTTAATTGTTTGGAAGAAATATGTTATCGAAGGTTAAAAATTACATTGAGTTTGTGACAGCTCATGTTAAAGGTATTGGGAAAGTGCGTGACAGGGGGAGGGGGGTCTGAAATCTCGAAAATCTCTGCATGTAATATTTGAACAACCCCTTATAGCCTTACTCCATCGATGAAGACAAAAAACGATTCCGACGTTACCATCTTATAATGTGGCCCTAATAACCCTTGTGGCTTCGTCAACGGATCCACACAAGTGTATCGTTTTTTTCGGACAAGACTCCGCCTCTCGGGTCTCTTAAGTGTGAAGGTATGGTCTTTACGTCCTTATGAAAACAATACTGAGAAATATTATTTTTGATGTCAGTGCTTGACATTTATAATACATTACTTCCTAAACCAACAGGCCGGCGCGTATTTTGACGAATCTTACAGTGTCCAGAAAGTGTGTACAAAGTACACGTAATCAACTGATGGTGGGCTTTAGAAGTTTCCAGTAGAAATTAGAATCCATGAACATTTTTTTTGCATTTTTTATTTTTATTACAATTTCAAATTAAGTACAAATCGGATTCACATCATTAATCAAAATTATCACTAGAAATGAATTTTCTCAAACTGAGAACTTGTCTGGATTGTGAGTGAATTTGGGTCGAATGATCCTTAATGATTTTGAAATGAAATAAGGCCTTTGTGTCTTTTTTCCCCCTCCCTTCTTCAAAATAGGCTCGAAATATCAGGGGGCAAACAAATCTTCTTTTCAAAAATAAAAATTAATGAAAATAGAAGTTGCATTTATAATCATATTTATCATGTTTGGGCTCGTTTAAAAATATTTTGAATTGTTGTGAAATTCCGACATACAGTTACGCAAAATATTTTTTTGCAAATTAACAAATTTTCGTCAATCACTTAGATATTTTGAAAACTTCAAATCAAAAACCTAAATCAAATTATTCGCTCTATAGCATTGCCTTGCCGTTCTCGATTACGAGATTCCTACTCGAAACTAGGTGTCCGAAGGCTTGATTGTTGAGGCAATTGCAAACCTCTTTTTACACCTTAGCTTCCATCCACCCCGGGATTCGAACTGACGACCTTTGGATTGTTAGTCCAACTGCCTACCAGCGACTCCACCGAGGCAGGACCCAACATTTACTTCCCTGTCCGACGGAAGGCGTGATCAGACAAATCTCGTCTCAAAATTTGCCACCGGGACCTTCTGGGATCGAACCCAGGCCGACTGGGTGAGAGGCAACCACGCTTACCCCTACACCACGGTCCCGGCTATTTTGAAAACTTATAATTGCAAAATAACTGGACTAATGTAAAATTAATTTTCAACACTTATTTTTATTTTTTTGCCCTTCCCCCCGATCGATTTAAATTAATTTATAATGACCTTATACACGGAGAAAAAAAGTTAGAAAGACGTATCATGGGATTTGAACACTTTGTTCGTGGTACCCATTTTCATAAACACTTGTTCACGATTTGGGAACTCTTTTTTTCTCCGTGTACATCAACAAAATTCGCTACTTGTAAACATTTAGATAGCCAAACAGACACAACGCAACACAATTATTTTCAAATTAGAAAACTTGTTTTACACAATTAAACCAAACCAATTTAGAACATGCTGATAAGACGATCGCTCAACGCAACTAAAATTGCATGTTCCGCGGCGTAACACTTTCTCCCGAAGGCCACCGGCGATGCTCACTCTGTTTACACATGTTGATCTCGATTGCGCTTGAAAAAAAAAAACGCTAGCCGGCAACATTTTCTAATACCTCGCAAGTTCCGATTTCGACCATTTCTTCACGGAAGATTCACGGGTAAACATTGCGAGGAAACCAGCATTTCAAGCGTGACCAACACTCGAGTTGCTCAAAAGAGTTGTAAAACAAACCCTCTGGTCTCTTTCTCTCCGAGGTATTTTAAGCCGCGAGGTGTTTAATGTGGTCTTAATCAGTGGTCACTCGTGGGCATCGCGTTCAACCACGCACCAACATCGTTGATACGATTCGCTGGTTTTTGCTCATGTGTGGCCCAGGAATGGCTTCATTTGGGAGATTTGGAGAATTTATGGTGCTTGAAAATGTCACATTCAGTGTTATTTTAAACAGGAAAAAATATCTTCATGGCATTTAATTATAATTGTAACTTTCATTATACGATGATCCAAACCTGTACAAGTAACATAACTGCCAACAATTGTCAGACAATCGATCAAAATTTCCGCCGATTTTCACCAACAAAGTCGCGTAATTTTAATCCCTCGATCGACACTCCATTATGCTTGTTGGACCATCCGTTTTACCGGAATAAATAACACCGCGAAACCAATCGAGCTGGGAATTGTTTCACACAAAATTTTCGACCGAGCATAACCAATTGGGTAACCAGCCAGCTTGGGTCGCGATTTCATGCTCAACGAGCTGTCGTTTGGTGGATGAGCAATTAACGATTTTTGGCGTTCGCACTTAGGAACGGCTATTACTACAATTGAATTTCTCGGTACCTTTTAATTCGAAGGTGTCAATTGAACTGGTTAACTTTCCGGTAGGTCTTAAAAGAGCTGCTTTTTCTACTTGGAGTGTGTGTTTTTTTCGATGAAAAATACGTTTTTTCGAAATTTTGAGTACGCCATTAAATCGGGCGTCCAATTTACAATAAAAGTCTCCTTGACACCAAATCTCCATCTCATCACCGTTTCAGGCTGCAAATTATTGAAAAACATGTCTTTTTTCGCATGTTCAAAACTGAAAGGGGTCGTACCGCCCCTCCGCCACGAGGTAATAAAAAAACGGACCTCGGTTCGTGATCAGGGACATAAGTTACCCCTTAGGACAAAATTTCACGCAAATCGAAGAGAGGTCGAGGCAATTTTTCCCGATTTCATGTGAGTTGGTAGAGAATTACCCACCTTCATTTTTTAGATCAACTCTGGATCAAATTCTCAGCAATTGTAGGGGAGAGTGGGGAGACTTGATCCCTTTTTTTGTATCATGCTTCAGCTCTCAAAATATCACAAAACTATGAACTTTGATGTCGAGCATTCAATTACACTGAAATAAAAAAAAAAGTACGAATTCCTATATTTTAGGAAGTTTGCCTCCGTAACTTATAAGTTTTTAGCAAAAACGTTCAAAACAAAGAATTTCTATTGCATCCTCATTCCTCATATCAGGGTTGGAAGTTTAACTTGTGACTATGCCAATGTTTTTAAAAATGTCATTTTTTTTAGGGGTCAACTTTGGCTGTGTTTTTTACTAACATTTCCTATATGTTCAGTAAAAAGAAGTATGCAGTAATTTTTGTAGTGTCTCAGGCTATGCCTCTACGCTTTTTCTGCAATTTAAATGATGATGGTGCCATTCTATAGCAGAAAATGTGAAAAACATGCAAAAAATTGAAAAAGTGACTGTAAAAACGTGAAAAAATTAGATAGCCAAAATGTAATTATATTAGGTGGTATAATAGGCCAAATACTACCAAAAACAAACATAAACTTAACAAGATAAATGTAAATTAAAATACTAAAAATGAAACAAGAAAAACATAAAACAAGAGAAGTAAAGTTTTTCGTAGAACAAAAGTTGCTCAAAATGACCTCCTGAACACGGGAAAAATAAATATTTTCGAAAAAAAATATTTGGGCAGTAGAGGGTTAAGTGTTCAAATTTTCACACAATAAGATTTTTGGCGATGCTTGAAAAATTATGCAAATTTTAGTACCTTCAAAAATAAGGTATTTTGTGAAAATTTTAGTAATTCATTCAAAAAACTATAGCAGCAAAAATGCATCCGAAATTTCAAATCGTTTGATACTCATATTGCAAATTATGAAAATTTGAGTATTTTAGAAGAAATACAGTACAGTAGCAAACAGCATTTTGCATCGTTTGATACTCATATTGCAAATCATGAAAATTTTAGTATTTTCAATAAAAACGATATTAAAAAAAAAATAAAGCGGTATTTTGTTAAAATACAGTCCAGACTCGATTATCCGAAGTTCAATTTTCCGAAGGTTTAAATGGGACTTCGGATAATCGAGACAGGCACAATTTTGTTTTCATGTTTTTTTTTATTTTCTTGCTTTCAACGTCAAATTTGAATTCTGCGACTCTTCTCTTCTTTAGTCAAATTTGAATAGTTTATTGCCTATTTAATTACAAAATGCATTTTTTTTCAATATTGCATCAGCACCATTCTAGGATTTAAAAATTTGGAATCACTTTAGAGTAGTTTATGGGTCATACTAAAGCTCAACAATAAAAAATAAGACAGCAAAAAAAATTTTTTTTTGTGATTCGATTATCCGAAGTGATTTTTTTCCAAGGGCTTCGGATAATCAAGTCGGGACTGTATGAGTATTTTATTTATAGAAAAACTCTTAAATAATAAAAATGCGTGCTAAATTTCGAATCGTTTGATACCCATATTGCAAATTATAAATATTTGAGTGTTTTGAAAAAACACTGTATTTTGTGTAAATTTTATTAATTCATCAAAAAAAAAAACTCTTAAAAAGTTTAAAATGCAAATGAAATCTCAAATCGTTTAAAACTAATATTGCAAATTATGAAAATTTAATTTTTTTCGAAAAATATCATATTTTGTGAAAAATTTAGTATTTTACAAATGAAAACTCTAATTCGCTTTGTTTGCTATATTGCAAATTATGCAAATTTGAGCATTTCAAAAATATACGGTATTTTGTAATTTTTTTGAACTATTGAAAAGTTTACATGTTATGGTTGGATTAAGTCAAGTTTAGAAACGTTATCGTTCTTTATTTTTAACATTATTTCCACACTTGCACAAATAAACTAACTTATGTTCCTTTCTTTTCCAAACTCCACAGGTCGCAAAAAGGGTCAAGGTGGAGGAAGCAACAACAACATCGTTGTAACCGACGGCGGAGGTGGCGGCCATGGCGGCGGTTCGTACCACGTGTACAGCGAAGAAAGCGGCGAGGGTGGCAAAAAGGGCAAAAAGGGTCGCAAGAAGCGGAACAAGCGCAAGAAGCACCGCAAGGGCTGGAAGAAGCACATGAAGAAGGCGGTCCCGATCGGGTTGGGAATTTTGGCGCTGAAGGCCCTGCTGCTGCACTTTGTGCTGAAGAAGCTGGTTCTGGCTACCGGGCTGTCGCTGCTGCTGAGCAAGAAGTCGCTGCTGGTGTCGGCGTTGATCGCGTTGAAGCTGATGTTCCAGCATCCTCACAGCAGCGATAAGACCGAGAGTAGCAAGCTGGAGGTGGTGCACATTCCGATCCGGAAGGAAACGGGCTTCAACAAGAAGATCCAGCTGCAGAAGGTAAAGGTGAAGCCACAGTTCAAGATTAAAAAGCTGAGCACGACCAAAAAGCCTGGCTACGGACCGTACGCGATCAAGCACACGCACCAGCAGATGGAGGACTTTGGTGGAAAGTACATCCCGCTAGGTTACGAGTCCCAACAGCACAACTATTATGACATTACGACGCCACCACCGTCGACGTACGTCGACCAACTCCCGGAAACCGGCGAGGACAACTTCTTCGACGTGAACGATCTGCAGTTTGCCCGGCGGGATGGTTGGGACGGATGGACCGGTTGGAACCGGGGCGAAGCCGGAGATCCGTACGGTGGAGCATTCGAGCAGAAGCAGTTCAGCGATGGTGGCGACTACGGGCAGAGCTATTACAACAGTCACGGAGGGTTCTTCCAGCAGCAGCAGCAGCAACAACAGCAGAACAACGAGTGGACAGGCCAAGTGAGCGGAGACAGTCAAACGCCATACAAGCAGCGGAACTTGGCCCAGATGAAGTACAGAAGAAGGCGGCTGGCAGTCGGGAGGACTGTTAAATGAGGATTGATGGAAGGCTTGTTTTGTTGAGAGTAAATAAATAGCTAATTAATTATCTTTAACCATACCAAAAATAATGAAACTAAATCAAAGATGCTACAAATAAAGCTACATATTGAAAGTATTAGGTATAAGTATTTAGCATTTAGTAACTTATTCATATTTACTTGCTACAAACCACAAAAGTGTATCGTTAAGTCTGGATTGGAAGTTCTCAATAAAGGCATTCTGCTCCTTAACCTTAAACATTAGATGCTTCGTCTGGGGTAAATTGAGATTTTTTACATACTATTTCGAATCACATTTGCCCTTTTAATATTTCATTATGTCTTTTATTTGTTGGTTTTAAAATTAACTGTTTTGACATTTTCTTGACACAAACAAAAACGATATTCAAAATAATTGTACTGCTAGTCGACTCTATTGTTGGCGATCTTCTTGATCTCAATATTGCTCCATGAACCGATGATTTTTTCTTCAATCCCTTCAAACTGCATACATCAATGCTCTTCCTTGCTCGATTTTTTCTTTCACTTGAAGAATCAATTCCTCGATGGTTCCTTGAATTGTATTTGCTACAAAAATCTCTTCCAGTTGTCAATATTTTCACTTTCTCATGGCTTGTCTGTTTTTGTTGGCTTGACGTTGCATGATTCGATCCCATAGCTCTCATAAGTTGAGGGGTTACATACATCTAAATTGGCAAAAATGTCAGAGGCTGGTTTGAGCACACACTTAAACATTATTTTTTAATGTGTTTTCAGGGCATTTAAATATACATTTTAAAATCTTAACAAAATAAATTTTAAAGACATTTGGTAGTACCGTTGCCGAGATATAGCTATTTGATGTTAACAGTTTCAAAAAACGGGTGCCACGATAGCTCAACACTGTTTGGACCAAAGCAGCTCAAAATTTTGGTGAAGCCTCGTTAAACCGGTCCCGTGTGCCTGACGAAAGCTAATTTTCGAAAAGTTTATTTTAAAAAAAGATGAGAATATTTTTTGTTTCTCATATATAAAATCGTAATTTTTGAAAATACAAAATTTCAAAATCGAGGTTCGTCATGCACACGGGATATGTGTTGGAAGTCTTCATCCAGAATTTAAACCTATTTGGTCCATACTATCTCGAGATATCGATGCACCCGTAAATCAACTTATTGTTAATATTTGCATATTTGCATACCAATGTCTTGTATGTGTAATTTTATCTAAAGTTTCCCGACCCCCCCCCCCCCCCCCCTTCAAAGTTGGCTCGAAAAATCGAGGGGGCAAACAAATATTTTTTCTAAATTTCAATGGAAGCTTAAGTCCTATCAGCTGAAATCAATATAAAATGCATTCCTCTGCGTTTAGAATCATTTTTGGCACAATTGGGTTGACTTTAAATTCTTCCGAATTTTTGATGTTAGTATCGCAAAAATTTTTTTTGCTAAAATTTTTGTTTTCGCCAAATCATTTTTTTTTAAACTAATGATTGCAAAACAACTGAACAAATGTAAAATGCATTTTAAAACACTTTTTGCATTCAAATGTTGAGACTATGGCTTGTTATTAATTTTTTTTTGGCCCCCCCCCCCCCCCCCCCCCTCGACCTCAGCCAGAGCCGAGGGAAAAAAACTTTTAAAAATATTTGCATCGGCCTTAGAGAAAAACGCTCATAAAGTTTGACAGTTCGCTTTGCGCATGGCAAATTTTTGAGATTAAATCGTCTCTTACTCAGTTTAATCATGAAATATCTTCATGAAACATTCAGGAGTGACTGAAAATCATCTTTTAAGTGGATTTAATAAACTTCTGTAATTTGAAATTTCGTGATTTTCTACGTGTATGTAACCCCTTAAAGAAAACATTTGCACATACCTACATTTTACGGGTTTTTTTTGAATACCTAAAGATTGAAATCAAGTTTTAGGGGTATATGATATTGTCGAAATGTGCACAATGGTGTACTTAATTTAAATCAAAAAAGGCACGTGCGACAAGATAGCACGAAAACAAGTTTTTGAAAATAATTGTGCTTACACCAACTTTCATAATTATGGCAGTCTTCCCACAAGTTCTGAACAGTTTAGTGTTCGGCCAGTGTTTGAAAAATCTTGCATGCAAATGCTTAAGGTCAAAAGGCTTAGAAACATAGTATTTTGTTTAAATTTATATTTTTTACTGGTGAAATAGCACGTAATTGTCTACATACAAGTAAAAGGTCAGTAAAAAAGATGTTTGATGCCAAACGGAAAAAAACGGAATCGACGTAACACCTTATAATGTGGCCCTCTTAAACCTTGCGGTTTCGTCAACTGATCCACAGGTGTGTATCGTTCTTTTTTGCGACAAGACTCCGCCTCCCGGATCTCCTAAGTGTGAAGGTATGGCACGGGGAGAGGGCACCGATTACCTATATTTACACTTAGAAATTTTTGCGTCCGCCTCGGGATTCGAACCAGCGACCTCTGGATTGTGAGTCCAGCGCGCGGTCCGATTGATCCACACAGGCAGACGGTGTTTGATGCCAAAGCATCGTTGACTGCCAATGAGCTGCTATACCGTTATTGACAGATTAGCTAAAGATAAAGAATGAATCAAAAATGATCAGTGGGAGCCAACCATCGCCAGATATCAACTAAATACCATAAAAGATTTCCAAGTTTGCGGGTTTCCAAAATTTGAGAGATTACTAGTTTCATAAAAGGTGCTTTTATTATTAAATAATTTAGTTTAAGGTCCTTTCTGGAGCTTGGGATCAGTACATTTATGTTGGTGAATTTGCGTCAACCTGTTTTCTTCCACAATATTTAAAACGTTAAAACACGTATATTTCGCAGCTATTTTTTTTAAAACAATATGTTTATGGTATGAAACTTACGTCTGATTTCATTTCAGTGTCTTGAAGTCAAAAGCTCACAGTTCAAAAAGCTTCCGTTTTATTTCCACCCTTTTTTTCACCCAGTTTGCTGCTTTCTTTCTTTCCTTTCTTTCGTCAAGATCACGATCGCACGATCGCTGAAGAGCCAAAAAGCTACCCGAGGTTTCATGGCCAACTTGCATGCAAGCTTTGGCAGAAAAAAAGCTTTCTCCCCTTCAAGGCCAAACTTTCCACGCGATTCTCATCCTGCTCGTCTGGCTCGCTGGTGATTCACGTGAGAAGAGGTGAGAAGGTGAGAAAAGTGTTTTGAATCGGAAACAGATGAAAAAAATGTCAAGTTGTGAGCGATTTTAAGTTTAAACTGGAATGTTTTGATTGTTTGGTAGCATTGGAAGTTCAGTCCAGACTCGATTGTCTGAAGCCATCAGAAAAGTCTAACTTTAGAAAATCGAATCACGAAAAATTTCGTCTTTTTCTGGGTCGTGGAATTCAAATATGACCTCAAATATTCTCTAAGGTGATTTGAAATAATTAAATCTAGGATGGCGGCCAAAGGAGCGTTGATGAAATATTGAGAAACTGCATTTTTTTAATGTTAAAACATTGGGGTGGGGGTGACATTGGGTCTTTTGGGTGAGATTGAGCCAAAGTGATTTTTTTGCGGATTTTACAATTTCTCAGGTGCTTTTCAATGAAAATAAATTCTGTTGAATTGGTTGTGTAGGGGACATCTTAAGATGACTTAGCTGAAAAAATCTCGTTTCCGCAACAAATTCTGTCATTTTGGCAGCTGTCTTAAGTTGAAGTACGTTTTAAGCCAAAAACTAACTTAATCCACCTATGTGGTTGGAGCCTTCCTCACTCATTGCCAACAATGGCTGTACACAAATTTCATCTATTTTTTAAATCCGGAATAAAAAAGTACATCAATATCACTCAAGTGGACATATCTCGAGACAGGGTTGCCAGATCTTCAATGTTTTGGACTCGTTGGAAAGGTCTTTTGATAACCTAACCAACGATGGGTCGGATAGTGGAGCCGGACATAGTTTACATACATTTAAGTGAGATCCGGATACATGTGAAAACACATTTTTATACATAACTTTTGAACTACTTATCGAAACTTCAATCTGTATAAAACTCGATCTATGGGACCCTAAACCAAGTCGAGTGCAACAGGTTCGAGTCAAATCGGTTCAGCCAGAGCCGAGAAACATGAGCTAGTTTGTTGGTTACATACATACATACACACACACATACACACACACATACACACAGACATTTGTTCAATTTTCGATTCTGAGTCGATATGTATACATGAAGGTGGGTCTACGACGTTTTTATACAAAGTTCATTTTTAGTGCAGGATTATAGCCTTACCTCAGTGAGGAAGGCAAAATGACCTTTCGAAAAATCAACTTTTTAATATTTTTTTTTTGAATTACTCGAAAAGTGCCCAAATGTTTGAAAATCTCTACTTCAAACACTGTAGCATGTCAATACAATTCCCTCGAACAAGAAACACCGTTAGATGACTTGTTTTGATCATAGCTTTGTATTTGAGCATCATTTTAGTTTCATTTTATCCAATGTCACCCCCTCTAAGGGGTGAGATTCGGTCAGTTTTCAAACGATTGACATTGAAGGCAGAGTTCATCAAATTCCACTTTATGTTGTAAATATATGTATATGTAAATCGACAAGAATGTAAGAGGTTGGTTTGAGCACACACTTAAACTTTTTTTTTAAATCTGTTTTAAGGGCAATAAAATATATATTTTCAACTGTTATCAAAATAAATTTGAAGATTTTTGGTTGTTCCATTGCCGAGATATAGCCATTTTAAGTTAGCAGTTTCAAAAAACGAGTGCCACGATATCTCCACACTGCACAGTGGGTGAAATGGAACCCAAAATCGGACTTAATTGAACGCGGCTGGTTCCCTGGTATGAAAAATAATGTTTCTTATGTAAAAAAATCCGGGGAATCGATTTGTGATAGTTTCATTCACCGCACGAAACGGCAAAGGGTACATTTTGCCCCAATTCTCCAATTTTTTTACAGTTTTTCTTGAAAATCGGTCTGTATTTAGAGCGGAGGCTTTATGCGGCCATCCAAAATGCACTTAACTTATGTGAAAATGTCCCAGGAATCCAGTAAAAATAACCACTCGCACCGCAAAAACCATCTAGGGTCCATTTAACCCCAATTCCGTTATAAAAGCATTTTTGGACATTTTCAAATGTTTGGTCAAATTTTTCCAAATCTGAAAATATTGTTATCGTGAAGATCTGACAATTTTACATAAGAATGACGATTTGCACTTGATAGTTTAACACATTTATGTTGATGAAAATAAATATTATGTAAAAGGCAGTTTATTCTGCGTTTGGGAAAATGGGCCCAAAACTGATTCTTCAATCTTTTTATTAAGTTTAATTTCTATATTAAAATAAATGTGTCAAACAATCAAGTGCAAATCGTCATTCGTATGTAAAATTGTCTGATCTATACGATAAAAATATTTTCAGATTTTAAAAATCTGACCTAACATTTGAAAACGGCCAAAAATGCTTTTATAGCGGAATGGGGGTTAAATGGACCCTAGATGATTTTTGCGGTGCACGTGGTTATTTTTACTGGATTCCCGGGCTGACGGTAATAACAAAATTCATGCCATTCCAATAACAAATACTGTTAAAATAACAGAAACTGTTATGGAATCTTCTTGAAAAGTCAATTTTTGTAGAAGGGTTTAAAAACAGTTTATGTTATCAGACCAAAATTTGTTTTTGATCTGAAATTGGTTGAAAGCCAAAACAACTGAGGAATAACATTTTTTGTTATGGAAGAATACCTCCAACTGTTATTGGGATGATTGGATTAGTTGTTAAAATAACAAAAAATAATAACAAAGATTTGTTCGAAGAATAACCAAAAATGTTATTAGTCTGTTATTACAATAACAATCCAATAACAAAAAATTAATAACGACGAATAACAAATCTTGTTATAAATAACATAAAATGTTAATGGCCTAGTATTTTCAAATATCAAAAAATGTTATTCCCAAGATATTTCCGTCTGCTCGGGTTCCTGGGACATTTTCACATAAGTAAAGTGCATTTTGGATAGCCGCCTAAAGCCTCCGCTCTAAATACAGACCGATTTTCAAGAAAAAATGTAAAAAAAATGGGGAATTGGGGCAAAATGGACCCTTTGCCGTTTCGTGCGGTGGATGAAACCATCAGCAATCGATTACCCGGATTTTTGACAAAGAACTTTGTCCTAAGGTTTCTATACGTGGTGTCAATCCAAAATTTTCGCGAAGCGAAAACGTTACGTGACGAATTCCCCTCTCGGCAAATTTCCCCTCTTTTTGGTGCACGCTGGTTGGATGAACGAACGTTTCCCAATCAGTCAATCGAGAGACGTGAGATTGATGTATCTAAAATCACCCCCACTCCACCTCATAATTTTCGGATCGTCGACGAGCCAACAAAACTCGGCTCGGTCGGTCCCGAAAATTTATTCTATTGCTGGACGTCGACGAGAACACATCAGAAGCAGATGGCCTGGTGGCCCGGTAGCAGACGGCTTGGAGGTCCGGGAGCAGATGGCTTGGAGGCAAGGACCAACTAAGACATGCCAGTCGCGGGAGTCGATCATTGGAACTGGCCACCACCTGAACTGGAGTGGCCGGAGGCCCCGGGGATGTTCCGATGGGGGGACATTTGCCGGACCGTAAGAATTGGGGCAATATGGGTATCAAACTTTATGGTTTTTGATACTGGACATGAAATTTGACATTTCGGCAGTAGTGGCCACAATCCGGAGTGGCCGGAGGCCCCGCGGATGTTCCGATGGGGGGACATTTGCCGGATCGTAAGAATTAGGGCAATATGGGTATCAAACTTTATGGTTTTTGATACTGGACATAAAATTTGACATTTCGGCAATAGTGGCCACAATCTGGAGTGGCCGGAGGCCCCGCGGATGTTCCGATGGGGGGACATTTGCCGGACCGTAAGAATTGGGGCAATATGGGTATCAAACTTTATGGTTTTTGATACTGGACATGAAATTTGACATTTTGGCAGTAGTGGCCACAATCTGGAGTGGCCGGAGGCCCCGCGGATGTTCCGATGGGGGGACATTTGCCGGACCGTAA
Organism: Culex pipiens pallens; assembly: GCF_016801865.2. NCBI lineage: Eukaryota > Metazoa > Arthropoda > Insecta > Diptera > Culicidae > Culex > Culex pipiens. The sequence goes on along the minus strand of NC_068937.1, from coordinate 102,521,955 downwards.
GAATTGGGGCAATATGGGTATCAAACTTTATGGTTTTTGATACTGGACATGAAATTTGACATTTTGGCAGTAGTGGCCACAATCTGGAGTGGCCGGAGGCCCCGCGGATGTTCCGATGGGGGGACATTTGCCGGACCGTAAGAATTGGGGCAATATGGGTATCAAACTTTATGGTTTTTGATACTGGACATGAAATTTGACATTTTGGCAGTAGTGGCCACCACCTGGAGTGGCCGCAGGCCCCGCGGATGTTCCGATAAGGGGACATTTGCGGAACCATAAGAGTTGGAGCAATATGGGTATCAAACTTTATGGTTTTTGATACTGGACATAAAATTTGACATTTCGGCAATAGTGGCCACAATCTGGAGTGGCCGGAGGCCCCGCGGATGTTCCGATGGGGGGACATTTGCCGGACCGTAAGAATTGGGGCAATATGGGTATCAAACTTTATGGTTTTTGATACTGGACATGAAATTTGACATTTTGGCAGTAGTGGCCACCACCTGGAGTGGCCGCAGGCCCCGCGGATGTTCCGATAAGGGGACATTTGCGGAACCATAAGAGTTGGAGCAATATGGGTATCAAACTTTATGGTTTTTGATACTGGACATGAAATTTGACATTTTGGCAGTAGTGGCCACAATCTGGAGTGGCCGGAGGCCCCGCGGATGTTCCGATGGGGGGACATTTGCCGGATCGTAAGAATTAGGGCAATATGGGTATCAAACTTTATGGTTTTTGATACTGGACATGAAATTTGACATTTTGGCAGTAGTGGCCACCACCTGGAGTGGCCGCAGGCCCCGCGGATGTTCCGATAAGGGGACATTTGCGGAACCATAAGAGTTGGAGCAATATGGGTATCAAACTTTATGGTTTTTGATACTGGACATGAAATTTGACATTTCGGCAGTAGTGGCCACAATCTGGAGTGGCCGGAGGCCCCGCGGATGTTCCGATGGGGGGACATTTGCCGGATCGTAAGAATTAGGGCAATATGGGTATCAAACTTTATGGTTTTTGATACTGGACATGAAATTTGACATTTCGGCAGTAGTGGCCACAATCCGGAGTGGCCGGAGGCCCCGCGGATGTTCCGATGGGGGGACATTTGCCGGACCGTAAGAATTGGGGCAATATGGGTATCAAACTTTATGGTTTTTGGTACTGGATATTAAATTTGACATTTCGGCAATAGTGGCCACAATCTGGAGTGGCCGGAGGCCCCGCGGATGTTCCGATGGGGGGACATTTGCCGGACCGTAAGAGTTGAGGCAATATGGGTATCAAACTTTATGGTTTTTGATACTGGACATGAAATTTGACATTTTGTCAGTAGTGGGTCTCGTGGCGCAGGGGTAGCGGCTTCGGCTGCCGATCCCGATGATGCTATGAGACGCGGGTTCGATTCCCGCCTTATCCACTGAGCTTCTATCGGATGGTGAAGTAAAACGTCGGTCCCGGTTTCTCCTGTCTCGTCAGAGGCGCTGGAGCAGAAATCCCACGTTAGAGGAAGGCCATGCCCCGGGGGGCGTAGTGCCAATAGTTTCGTTTTTTTTTTTCGGGTATCAAACTTTATGGTTTTTGATACTGGACATGAAATTTGACATTTCGGCAATAGTGGCCACACTCTGAAGAGGCCGGAGGCCCTGCGGATGTCCGATGGGGGGACATTTGCCGGACCGTAAGAGTTGGGGCAATATGGGTATCAAACTTTATGGTTTTTGATACTGGACATGAAATTTGACATTTCGGCAGTAATGGTCACAATCCGGAGTGGCCGGAGGCCCCGCGGATGTTCCGATGGGGGGACATTTGCCGGATCGTAAGAGTTGGGGCAATATGGGTATCAAACTTTATGGTTTTTGATACTGGACATGAAATTTGACATTTCGGCAGTAATGGTCACAATCCGGAGTGGCCGGAGGCCCCGCGGATGTTCCGATGGGGGGACATTTGCCGGATCCTAAGAGTTGAGGCAATATGGGTATTAAAATTTAGTGTTTTTGATGCTGGACATGAAGTTTGACATTTCGGCAGTAGTGGCCACAATCCGGAGTGGCCGGAGGCCCCGCGGATGTTCCGATGGGGGGACATTTGCCGGATCGTAAGAGTTGGGGCAATATGGGTATCAAACTTTATGGTTTTTGATACTGGACATGAAATTTGACATTTCGGCAGTAATGGTCACAATCCGGAGTGGCCGGAGGCCCCGCGGATGTTCCGATGGGGGGACATTTGCCGGATCGTAAGAGTTGGGGCAATATGGGTATCAAACTTTATGGTTTTTGATACTGGACATGAAATTTGACATTTCGGCAGTAATGGTCACAATCCGGAGTGGCCGGAGGCCCCGCGGATGTTCCGATGGGGGGACATTTGCCGGATCGTAAGAGTTGAGGCAATATGGGTATCAAACTTTATGGTTTTTGATACTGGACATGAAGTTTGACATTTCGGCAGTAGTGGCCACAATCCGGAGTGGCCGGAGGCCCCGCGGATGTTCCGATGGGGGGACATTTGCCGGATCGTAAGAGTTGGGGCAATATGGGTATCAAACTTTATGGTTTTTGATACTGGACATGAAATTTGACATTTCGGCAGTAATGGTCACAATCCGGAGTGGCCGGAGGCCCCGCGGATGTTCCGATGGGGGGACATTTGCCGGATCGTAAGAGTTGGGGCAATATGGGTATCAAACTTTATGGTTTTTGATACTGGACATGAAGTTTGACATTTCGGCAGTAGTGGCCACAATCCGGAGTGGCCGGAGGCCCCGCGGATGTTTGATGGGGGGACATTTGCCGGACCGTAAGAATTGGGGCAATATGGGTATCAAACTTTATGGTTTTTGATACTGGACATGAAATTTGACATTTCGGCAGTAATGGTCACAATCCGGAGTGGCCGGAGGCCCCGCGGATGTTCCGATGGGGGGACATTTGCCGGATCGTAAGAGTTGAGGCAATATGGGTATTAAAATTTAGTGTTTTTGATGCTGGACATGAAGTTTGACATTTCGGCAGTAGTGGCCACAATCCGGAGTGGCCGGAGGCCCCGCGGATGTTCCGATGGGGGGACATTTGCCGGATCGTAAGAGTTGGGGCAATATGGGTATCAAACTTTATGGTTTTTGATACTGGACATGAAATTTGACATTTCGGCAGTAATGGTCACAATCCGGAGTGGCCGGAGGCCCCGCGGATGTTCCGATGGGGGGACATTTGCCGGATCGTAAGAGTTGAGGCAATATGGGTATCAAACTTTATGGTTTTTGATACTGGATATGAAATTTGACATTTCGGCAGTAATGGTCACAATCCGGAGTGGCCGGAGGCCCCGCGGATGTTCCGATGGGGGGACATTTGCCGGATCGTAAGAGTTGGGGCAATATGGGTATCAAACTTTATGGTTTTTGATACTGGACATGAAATTTGACATTTCGGCAGTAGTGGCCACAATCTGGAGTGGCCGGAGGCCCCGCGGATGTTCCGATGGGGGGACATTTGCCGGACCGTAAGAGTTGGGGCAATATGGGTATCAAACTTTATGATTTTTTAAACTGGACATTAAAAGTTGCATTTGGCCATTATCTGAAGTTAAGCAGTTAAAATAATTTTTTTATTAGGCAGGAAGTAATAAATAGATTACTGCGATGCACATTTTTTGTGCGGCTGCGAAAATCTGTTTCTGGAAATTTAGAATAACTATCTCGTAATTAATTAGAGCCCTGTAAAGGGCAGTTCTAATGTCTGCTGTTCAAATTTCCTTTACTGCCGCCGATTGCTTGCAACAGCCTTGCAAAAACATTCCCGCATCTTGGTAACTTTCGAGTGGTGAAGGAAAGTCAATTGATTTCACCTCGATTTCTATTTCAGCTCCACTTGCAATTTCCGTCCCGTTAGTTCGATAGGACGTTAATTATAAGGGAATCATGGGGAAATTTAGAGCGGACATTCTAATCGAAAATTTCAACAATCATCTTGCAAAGTTCTTTGTCATACTGGTCATGTGTAACATAACCACCTGCACCTTTTTTTTATATAAGAAACACTATTTTTCGTACCAGGGAACCAGCCGCGTTCAATAAAGTCCGATTTTGGGTTCCATTTCGCCCACTGTGCACTGCTTTGACCAAATCGGCTTAAAATTTTGGTGAAGCCTCGTTAAACCAGTCCTGTGTGCATGACGAAGCCTGATTTTCAAAAAAAAATAGCATTAGCATTAGCATTTTAGGACGCCTTATCCACGGATGGCTCCACAACGCTTATCCCTCTGTTTGGTCTGGTTGTGTTAGACCCTCATCCGGAACAATAATCCAACACAGGAGATACCATGTCTTCATCTTTTGATGAGTGTGTAATACTACCCAGGGCATAAGGGGGTCCAAGCTATCCTTTGGGGAACGGAAGGAATGTTAGTAAACACCTATCTAAAGTGCGCAAGGATCCCTACGACACCTTAGGGGTATAGATGTTTGTAGGGAGGTTTTGGACTCAAAGTTAGTAGAAAGGTAGGACCCTAGGATATACCTCGAAAGGTATTGCGGGTTGATAAAAAGTGGTTTAAATTTTGTTTTTGATTAAACTCGCACAGCCGGCTGTACCGAGGAAAAGAATAGAATTTATACTGATATATATTTTATTCCAATAATAAAAACAAACGATCGGGTGATTGGGAATGCAACTCGCCTAATTATTTTTGTATTTTTTGTGGAATGCGAATTAAACATGATTTAATTTGATGACAGGATTTTAAACTCAAACAGCCGATCGAAGAAATATTCTACCTGTTATCTACCAAAATATTTTAGAAAAAATAAAAACCGCCAAAAAATGAAACATTTTAAACTCGAATTAAGTGTTATAATTAAATGAAGACGCGAAAAAATGCAACTAAAGGAAGTTATCAATATAGAACGAGAAAACATGACCCGCGAAAAAATCCTGAAAGAAAAGCATGTAATTAGAATTGCCTCACCAAATTATCACTCCATTATGCTCTGCCACGCTAGTTGTTTAGACCATTATTCAAACACTCGTTTTTTGCCTTTCTTATTTCCTGTAGGGTCGAGATATTTGTGATTTTTTTCACTGAAAATTCGCTTTCGAAACGTAAAATGGCAGAGCATGTCGTTCACCATTATTTGAAAAACGTATTGATAACTTTTCATTTAACACTCAAATTTCCCTATTAAGAATTCCTAAGAACACTCAGACATAATGAAAACAACAAAACAACTTTTCTTTCACTCTTTTGCACAACGCCAACAACTCTAGACAGAGTGAAAACACAATTTTTTTTAGTTGCCAGCAAATAAACTACTTTTTCTTCACAAGTCCTAAAACCATCACTCATTTGGCAACTCTTCCTTTCATAGCCTTTTTGAAGTAGCCGTCAGAGCTGTCAAAGCATCTGCGCTCTCTTTCTTTCCCACACTATTTTGATTTTGACACGTTACTGCTTTTATTTGTCACACATAAAAAACACGAAAAAAACATCGCACAACCAGCTGTCACCAGCCAAAACTTCCGGAGGGCGTAGCTCCAATTTTGCCACAAAATTGAACTACTATTCCAAACACTTTTTCAAAACCAAACACTAGAAACACCGTTCAATACAGCTGAATATACGAGTTTTTCATGAAAATAAACATTAAGACATTTTTGAACGATTTGTCAGCTTTTCCGCCGTTTGCCTCATCGACCCGATTTGACATTTGCGAAAGGGACACGTTGAAACGAAACGCGACGCGATGCACCAATGAAGAAAACAACGAAGACAACTTTGAATCATTTTAAAAATCATGTTAAACACTACAAAATCCTTCATTTCTTTGGAAATTTCACAAGAAAACACTAGAAGGGATCGTATTGTAACTTTTGCACGTAAATCCGTCTCGTTTAAAACAGTTTTTCACTACTAAATCACGAAATAGATGGGCCGCGTTTCAACCGCTGAACCGCCCGCTACCACAGACTAAACAGACCTCTAAGCCAGATTTTCAAAAAAATTGTATGAAAAAAAGATAAAAATATATTTATGTTTTTCATATAAAAAATCGCCAGTTTTTGATTTTTGTAATTTTTTTTAAGCAAAATTTCAAAATCGGGCTTCGTCATGCACACGGGATATGTCTTGAAAGTCTTCATCTCACATTTCAGCCAATTTGGTCGGTGTTCAGAGAAAAACGCTTACAAAGTTCGACAGTTCGCTTTGCGCATGGCAAAATTTAAAACATAAATCGTCTCCTACTCACTTTAATCATGAAACATCTTCATGGAACTTTCTGAAGTGATTGTTAGGCATCTTTTAAGTGGATTTATTAAATTTTCTGAAACATGAAATTTTTGATTTTCTACATTTATGTAACCCCTTAAGAAATTTCGAGAGGTGTATCGTTTTTTGACACAAACCCGAGCAGGGGTAAATAACACGGGAATACCAAATTTTTGTATTACTTGGGCAAATAACAGGGACCAAAATGTGCCCAGTATTTTACCATTTATTACTGGGCAACCAAGGGCACATTTTGGTCCCTGTTATTTGCACAAGTAATACCAAAATTTGGTATTTTTATGCCATTTTCAGTGCAAAAGTTGCAGTTAGTGAAAAAATGGAAATGATCCATATGCAACAGCCAAATCTACTCACCTGATGATTCCATGTTGTTCTCAGTGATATTCTTCACCACATCGAATACATTTGTCATTGATTAACGACTTGTGCTTGAAGTTCTTGAAGCTTCCGAAAAATAACAAGAATGAAAAGTGTTAATAAATTGAAACTGGATGGAAATTCAACAAAATTCAATAATCTATCGATTGACTCGTTTTTCAAAATAATTGCTTATCCCAACTTAGAGAAATTTCAACGATTTTAACAAAAAAAAAATGTGGGTACATAAAAAAAAGGAAAATCAGCTTTAACATTTTTGGGTTTCAAATCATTTTAGCGCAAAATTAATTATCTTGTCAAAATTGGTCAAAATTTTCCCATAGTTTCAGAGCAATTTGAAAAAATAAACACTTTAATACCAAAATAATACCAAAGGGTATATCAAAAATGTTTAAAATCAAGTTTGAAATTTTTGGGTTCAATGATAGCATTTAGCGCAAAATTAATTATTTTGTCAAAATTGGTCAAAATGTTCCCATAGTTTCCGAAGAATTGGATAAAACACTTGAATACCAAAACAATACCAAAATGTGGTGTCCGACCATTGACAAATTCTGCAATTTTGCAATATCAAAACAATACTTTAAATTGGTATCATACCAAATTTTGCTCTTGCATAATCTTTAAGAGAAATTTTAAAGGGTCCAGGAATACTAACATTTGGTATTGATACCAGAGAAAGGTATTATTACACATTTCCCTTGTTATTTACCCATGCTCGGGAAGTCACCCCCACTGACGGTACTTTAAATGGGATTTCAAGACAAAAATCAAACGTCCATGAGTTTAGTCAATTCACCATTTAAAACACAAGAAAAAAGATATTGAAAAGTATTTCTTTTCAATACAAATAATTAGAAGTTAAAGAAAAGTAAGTAGATTTACAATGGAGTTGCAGAAAATAGATTTTTTCGTCTTTTCATGCTTTTTAAAGCTTTTTAATTTTGTTAAGGCTTTAATCATTTGTACATCTTAAAATAAGGTCTTGGCCTTTGCCATTAAAATCCCAAAACTGTGTACGATTTAAAAACAAAACAGTGACTTTTTTGAAAAACATTGTTGCACAGGGCATCTTGTGATCATCCGTGACAATATTTCACACAGTCAATACAAAAATTTCTCCTCCCAAGGCAACATAACATTGCCTCCAAAAGGACAACGCAAAGTAAACAAGCTGATGTTTTCGTTGCACATTCCATCCTCCCAGCGCTAATCGAATACCTCAATCAGTTTGCACTCTGTCTGCACCAGCAAAGATGCATCATCGCTCTGTGGTAAGATGCATGTCTCCCCCCGGAAGCTGAAAAAGGGGTGCGCCGGTCTGGACGATTTCACCGTTTTGTGGTCACCAGTTTGCGTTGATTACTACAGTTTATTGTCTATATTTCTGATGAAAACATGCTTAAAAAGATCGTGTGAATAACTCCAAGTCGTTCGCTTAATCTGAGGTCATTCCGCTACGGAAGGACCGTTTCAACCTGTGAGGCGTGGTTTCACAAGGAATTCCAACAATTTCTCGGTTTTTGCGCATGTGTCAATGTATTCCCCTCCTGGTATCATTCAACCTCAAAAGTGGCACTCGAAGAAGAAATTTTGTTTCAATATTTGACCACCCCGGTTGAAATGGGCCGTGTTGGATGAGTGAATTTTTGGTCGAATACATAATCAATTAGGTAAATGAAGGTGAAATCTTTTTTCGCCAAAAAGGCGAATCTTGCGAAATTCACACCATCCCGAGTGGTGTCTTCCAGGTCGCAACTCCTCCCAGGCAAAACCGGTTCCGAAAGTGCGGAAAAAAGTTTGGTAAATTTTCGGCTTATCATCGTATACGTTTTACATATCGGCTTCTCGGACCAACATATCAGGTAGAAAATTGTAAAAGGGCCTAACTCAAGCAATTTTTTTTGTTTCATAATGATTTATGCAACGTTAGCGGAATGATTTTGTAACATCTATAAATCAAAAATCGAGTTCAACTTGTATTAAAAAAACAACATTTTACAAATAAGCTTGAAACCCTTCTGAATTGTTACACCCCACGTTCTTCAGTTTCACCCCCATATTTGTCCACCCCCTTTTAACATTCCAACGCCCAAGGCTCCGAAAAAGTTGGAACGGTAACTTCAACTCAATGGTTCTCGGGCATAACTCAACCAATCAAGATGATTCTTCTTTCCAGTGATTAGTTAGGATGTCTAGATGATTCTAGAACTTTGCAGAACTTAATTTGGTCAAATCTGTAATTTTTGCGAACAAAAACATCGTTCCAACTTTTTTTTTCGCTTGTAAAAAAAAATTTGCCGAAAATTCCGCGGAGGCAGTCTTTTTAAAAAAGGTGGAACGCTGTTTTCGGACGCAGAAATTACAGATTTGTTCAAATCAAGTTCTGCAAAATTTTAGGATCATCTGGACATTCTTACAAATCACTGGAAACAAGAATCGTCCCGATTGGTTGAGTAATGCCCGAGAACCAGCGAGTTGAAGTTACCGTTCCAACTTTTTTGGGAGGCTTGGGCGTCCGTGTAAGTTAGACATGCGTTGGGCGTTCCAGTGTTAAACCACGACAAGGGAGCTTGCTGGTATCAAGTGACTTTTGGTGTCACTTTTACTCTCTCGTCTGGGTGGTGGCAAAGTGCTAATCGATTGTTGTTGATGTGTGGGGAAGTTTTTTTTTTGTGAATTGGGGTTTGTTGTCCATTTTCGATTCGCGTACGATTTGCGGTTGACCCATTTCTGATGATTGTCACCACACGACGACGATTGCGTGACTGTCTGAGGTTTTTAGTACAGGATGATGGCTCATTTCCGCATCGTGAGAATATTTATTTGGATGAGCTAATTGGTTTCGTCTAGCACATTGCAATTTTTTTTAAATTATGGATTATTTTACGGCTAAATATCATTTAAGTTGATGTTTTAAAGAGAATCCCTAGGAAAAAACTCAATCAAAATTATGTGATTCAAAATTGTTAACATACTTCGCAAACAACTGATAACATCATATCTGCAATGCTCCACTCATCAACCCCCTCGTAACACATCTCCGCCCTCGTTGAAACACACAAATCAATAACTCGGTTATCGTGTCTTCGAATCAGATCCCACGTCAAAGCTAATAAGTTCCATGTTCAGCAAATTGCCTCGTTACATTTTCACTCACCTGGCCCGCGATCGCTACCCCCTATTCAAGCGATTTCATTCATGTTTCAGCACTCTTTTTCTCCCCTACGTCCAACCCCCTCGTCGTCGACCACCTCGTTACTTATGAATGGATCACGGGCGGCAGTGGTGACGGTGGTGGTTTGAAGGAGGTAAAACATCCGCAAACTGCAACAACAACAACCCCGTCGAAAAACATGTTGGTCCACATAAAGTTCGTCCGCCAGCTCGCCCGCCCGGAGAGCTTTTCTCACACTTGTTTTTCGATATTACCTAATTCGAAAAATTGATTTTATAACAACAATCGCGATCAGTAGTCCACGCCGCCGCCTGTGGTTTCTGTGGGGCAGCTGCGGCACCGGTGACGATGCGGATCTTTAAATTATGCTGCCGCGCGATGTTGCTTACTTTTTTGTGTCTGCGTACACGCACTGCTGCAGGCAAAGCGCGAAACCATTTCGAGTAATCCGGTCAAAAGTATGATTTGGCTTTTCTTACTACAATTTTGTTAGCATAGCAGTTTCGTCTGTAGCAGGATAAAACTATCTATGCTGTAGCTATCCTCTAGAGCTCTTGTAGTACTCCTGTAAGCTATTGCATCTTGGGTAGACTAAGAAAGTCTTTCAAAATATCGGAGAAAAATCAATATATAGAGCAATTCCAGCTCAAATCAGGAATTTTTCTGGTACTTTTGTACCCGACCCTCTCCGATTTCAATGAAACTTTGTAGACATGTTATCCTAGGCCTATATAAGCCATTTTTGTGTATAGGGAGCCAATTGTACTCGAAAATGACATTTGAGAAGGGCGTAAGTTATTTAGATATTTTTGTATTCTGTAATATAAAAATGACTGTATCTACACCATATTCTTTTTTTAAGTTTTTTAAGTTTTTAAGTTGTAGGCTACAGTACATTGTTGCAACAACTTATTGGGATGTCCTGGGTCATCCAAGGAGTCCCTGGAGTTAAGATCTGTGGGTCTACCACCGTAACAAGCCAGAGGTCGACGGAGTTTGACCCCGGAATATACCCGCATAGCTTCAGTGAGTATGGTAGACTACTTTACTGATGTTCTAAGATGTTCTAGGTCGTCCAAGGACTCCCTGGTGTTAAGATCTGAGGGTCTACCACCGTAACAAGCAAGAGGTTGACGGTTTTTGACCTCGGGACATATCCGCATGGCTTCAGTGAGTATGGTAGACTACTTTACTGATGTTCTAGGATGTTCTAGGTCATCCAAGGACTCCCTGATGTTAAGATCTGAGGGTCTACCGCCGTAACAAGCAAGAGGTCGACGGAGTTTGACCCCGAAATATACCCGCATAGCTTCAGTGAGCATTATATACTACTTTACTGATGTTCTAGGATGTTCTAGGTCATCCAAGGACTCCCTGATGTTAAGATCTGAGGGTCTACCGCCGTAACAAGCAAGAGGTTGACGGTTTTTGACCTCGGAACATATCCGCATGGCTTCAGTGAGTACGGTAGACTACTTTGCTGTTGTGTTGGGATGTCCTGTGTCATCCAAGGACTCCCTGGAGTTAAGATCTGTGGGTCTACCACCGTAACTAGCAAGAGGTCGACGGATTTTGACCCCGGAATATACACGTATAGCTTCAGTGAGTATGGAAGACTACTTTGCTGATGTGTCGGGCTGACTTGAGTCATCCAAGGACTCCCTGGAGTTAAGATCTGAGGGTCTACCGCCGTAATGAGCCAGAGGTCGATGGGTTTTGACCCCGGGACTCACTCGCATAGCTTCAGTGATTATGATAGACTAATTTGCTGATGTGTTGAGATGTTCTGGGTCATCCAAGGACTCCCTGGATTTATGATAGACAACCAGATCTTAACTCCAGGGAGTCCTTGGATCACCCAAGTCAGCCTAACACATCAACAAAGTAGTCTGCCATACTCTCTGAAGCTATGCGGGTATATTCCGGGGTCAAACTCCGTCGACCTCTGGCTTGTTACGGTGGTAGACCCACAGATCTTAACTCCAGGGAGTCCTTGGATGACCCAGGACATCCCAACACATCAGCAAAGTAGTCTACCATACTCACTGAAGCCATGCGGATATGTCCCGAGGTCAAAAACCGTCAACCTCTTGCTTGTTACGGTGGTAGACCCTCAGATCTTAACACCAGGGAGTCCTTGGACGACCTAGAACATCTTAGAACATCAGTAAAGTAGTCTACCATACTCACTGAAGCTATGCGGGTATATTCCGGGGTCAAACTCCGTCGACCTCTGGCTTGTTACGGTGGTAGACCCACAGATCTTAACTCCAGGGACTCCTTGGATGACCCAGGACATCCCAACACATCAGCAAAGTAGTCTACCATACTCACTGAAGCTATGCGGATATGTTCCGAGGTCAAAATCTGTCGACCTCTTGCTTGTTACGGCGGTAGACCCACAGATCTTAACTCCAGGGAGTCCTTGGATAACTCAAGATAGCCCAGCAGATCAGCAAAGTAGTCTACAATGCTCACTGAAGCTATGCGGGTATATTCCGGGGTCAAAATCCGTCAACCTCCTGCTTGTTACGGTGGTAGACCCACAGATCTTAACTCCAGGGAGTCCTTGGATGACCCAGGACATCCTAACACATCAGCAAAGTAGTCTACCATACTCACTGAAGCTATGCGGATATGTTCCGGGGTCAAAATCCGTCGACCTCTTGCTTGTTACGGCGGTAGACCCACAGATCTTAACTCCAGGGAGTCCTTGGATGTCCCAGATCATCCCAATAAGTCGTTACAACAATGCACTGTAGCCTACCGCACTCACTGAAGCAGTCTGGGTAGGATCCGTTGTCAAAATTTTGAAGTTTCAACTTGTTTCTTCGGTTAGCCTGCTGCACAAAATTTCCGGAAGTTTCGGATGGACTAGAACATCCCAGGTGTTCCAAAACCATGCTAAAATGTTTTAATAACATAACTAAACCAAATACAATTGATACATGATGAAAATTCTCCGACAAATTACAAATCCCAAAGATTCTTAATTTAAGTCATATTCTCAATTTAAGTCATGGACATTCTTTTTTTAAACGATTCTCGAATTAAACACCCCCATTTCGTTGTGTAAATCAAGAATATGGTGTACCAAAAAGTGGTCAAAGACAAACTTGTAGGAAATTGGACGGGCTTTCTGAAAAAAAAATACACTTAAAGATAAATACACGCCACTTCTATTGGATTTTTCAATTTATATGTTTAAAAGGTAAATTTTAAGATGAAGTCAAGATTTTTTTTTCGTTCAAAATTTTTGAGGAAATAGCCTAAAATGTTACAAAAAGACTCGCAAAAATGCAGGTGATATGTCTCTCCCTAAAAAATACAAAAATCATTTACTAAAACTGGTTTTTTGAAAAGTGGTCTAAACGTCAAAATTAAAAAGATAGTGGGAATCGATTTCCCAGACAATTTTACATAAAAGTCTCCATATTGACCATTGAAAGATACTGCGGTTTTGAAAATAAAAATGTTGAAAAAATAGGCTTTTTTGTGGTTTTTGGCAATTTCTATATGACAGACTTGATTTTTCAGTCTCGTAAATATTTTTACCAGGAAGCTCGTCCAATTTCCCATAAGTTTGCTTTTGACAGCTTTTCAATTTGACTCGTTTTAATAATTACGTAAGCTTATTTACTATCCAGGTTTCTACCACACTGAAAAAAATATTCTATTTTCGGTTGTGAGCAAAGTAATTAAACTTATATCTGTAAGCCCATACATCCAATTGAAATGCTGTCAAAGACAAACTTATGGGAAATTTGACGAGCTTTTCGGTAAAAATATTTACGAGACTGAAAAATCAAGTCTGTCATATAGAAATTGCCAAAAACCACCAAAAAAACCTATTTTTTCAACATTTGTATTTTTAAAACCTCTGTATCTTCACAAGGATTCGACATAGGACAATGGTCAATATGGAGACTTTTATGTAAAATTGTCTGGGAAATCGATTCCCACTATCGGTTTTAAAAAATTTTGACGTTCAGACAACTTTTCAAAAAAACAGTTTCAGTAAATGATTTTTGTATTTTTTTAGGAGAGACATACCATCCTGCATTTTTCGTGAGTCTTTTTGTAACATTTTAGGCTATTTCCTCAAAAATTTTGAACGAAAAAAAATCGTGACTTCACCTTAAAAATTAACTTTTAAACATATAAATTGAAAAATCCCATAGAAGTGGCGTGTATTATTCTTTAAGTGTATTTTTTTTTTTTAGAAAGCCCGTCCAATTTCCTTCAAGATTGTCTTTGACCGCTTTTTGGTACGATGCAACGCCTTCGAGATACAGTCATTTTTAAATTACAGAATACAAACAATTCTAAATAACTTACGCCCTTCTTAAATGTCATTTTCGAGTACAGTTGGCTCCCTATACACAAAAATGGCTTATAAAGGCCTATGATAACATGTCTACAAAGTTTCATTGAAATCGGAGAGGGTCGGGTACAAAAGTACCAGAAAAATTCCTGATTTGAGATGGAATTGCTCTATATTCATCTAGAGAATCCAGATATATTCATCCTATTGAAAACAAAAAAAAACAAAAAACAAAAAACAAAAAACAAAAAACAAAAAACAAAAAACCAAAAACAATAAACAAAAAACAAAAAACAAAAAACAAAAAACAAAAAACAAAAAACAAAAAACAAAAAACAAAAAACAAAAAACAAAAAACAAAAAACAAAAAACAAAAAACAAAAAACAAAAAACAAAAAACAAAAAACAAAAAACAAAAAACAAAAAACAAAAAACAAAAAACAAAAAACAAAAAACAAAAAACAAAAAACAAAAAACAAAAAACAAAAAACAAAAAACAAAAAACAAAAAACAAAAAACAGAAAACAAAAAACAAAAAACAAAAAACAAAAAACAAAAAACAAAAAACAAAAAACAAAAAACAAAAAACAGAAAACAAAAAACAAAAAACAAAAAACAAAAAACAAAAAACAAAAAACAAAAAACAAAAAACAAAAAACAAAAAACAAAAAACAAAAAACAAAAAACAAAAAACAAAAAACAAAAAACAAAAAACAAAAAACAAAAAACAAAAAACAAAAAACAAAAAACAAAAAACAACTTTTTCTTTTTCTCTCGCCGTTTCTTGGAATGGTTAATTTTCGTTTGATTTTTTCATTAATTTTTATGCAAAATTGTCCGAGAGTCGAATTCGGGTGGGGCAGCGCGTACGCCTTGCAGGATTATTCGTGTTTTGAACGTAATTTTTTCAGTGATTGGCATTTTTTGTGCTTTAATTAAGATTACATTAATTGTTTTGTGATTTTAAAAGCCCTTCCTATATCACCGTTGATCAGAAGTTACGGCGTCGGGTAAATTGTGCAATTATTTTTCAAATAATGTGTTAAATTTTCACGGTGAAAAACTGATTTATAGAATCGTTTATCGAAAGACACGCTGACATTTAGGACAGACCATTAGCACGTTTTTTTTTTTTTTTTTTTTTTTTTTATTGTGAGTAGCGAGTAGTGATGTTAGCTACTCCCACATATTGAATGCAAATTTGGCTTGTATGCAACAGTGACGAACCGCCCTAATTCCCCATACAAACTTTGGAGAAAAACCATTCGGTCCTGTCTAAATATTTTTGAAAAATTCAAATTGCACGTGTTTCTGGGGATCCCAAAGTTCATGTTTCCCCTCGAGTTGAGCCTGCGCAGTAGGGTGCCCAGAAAAAATGACCCCCTGCTCCTCAAGCGGAAAACGGTTTATTGGGTTATTTTACGCATCTGTGCAAATTTCGAGCGAAATTGGTTGAGATTCACCCATTGATACCCGAGCCTGAAGTTTGTGAAAAAAAATGTTTTTCATACAAAAATAACTTTTTTAAATCGCTTGTAACTTTTCAAGATCGAGTTTTACAGCTTTGATATGTTCTACAAAGTTGTAGAGCTTTTGGGTATATTTGAATGAAAGTAGCGCACCCTGCAGACCAAACCGTAAGAAAATTGGGTTATCCAAACATTTTTTCGATTTTTTCCCATACAAACTTTACCTTCGAGTCAATCGGTGAATGTTGACCGATTTTGCTCATATTTGGTCCAGAGTCCTAAAATAGCTCAAGGAACAATATTCAGCTTGTGGAGCGAGGTTTTGAGAAAAAATCTCATATTCTTGGCACTCTACTGCGCAGTCATTTTTGTATTTTTTTTTTGTAGGCCAGTGTTATGATTTAAAATATTACAAATGAGCAAAAGTTAAATATGTTTCCTTGCTTAGAAAGACAAAATAATCATAATCAAGTTTCAGCCAACACACAATGCCAAGATACGAATCACTAAGGTGAGGAGCATACACAACAGTCTTCAAAAGTAAACACAACAAAAAACGTGAGCAGTGAAATTTAAAGACCTGACCATGGCAACCGTAACCGATCTTGACGACGGTTGCCGGGCGTAAAGACACCCTCCTCTTGCTCCCAAAACCCCCTTCGTCAAAAAATGAGGTGCGAGTGCGTGAGTTGTGACGAGGTGGCGTATCGAAAGTAAGACAAATTTCATTTTCAACAACCTCCACGTGACCGGTCGATCGATCGGTAGTCCATCATTTTCGAAATTTCGACTTATTTCGTTCAATGTGCCACCGAATGAGTTCACTCATTGCTTCTCGGGAAATCGAAAGCTCCACTTTTGGCCTGATTGTGTGGGTGGGTGCAGTGCTGACTGACTGACTGACTAATAATTGTGGTGAATTAACTGTTATCGGTAAATCACGCCAAAAAGTGTTGGAGAAATAGAAACGTTTGGAACGCCTAGTTATCAGACGGCGAGTGGAAAGTGGCGACGTGAATCAACAGCTTGTCCTTGTTGCATCATGAAACTGTACCACACGGGGCTCGCACATAACCTGGTTTCCGAAACCGGATAATATTTCCTCCCCTGCGGGTACCAACGCAATCTGTCACCGAAAAATTCATTCAACCAGCCCGGCTGATCCTGAATTAGTCATGCCACACTAGCCGGCAAGTCACCGGAGACCTACCTACCTGAAAGTGACGGCCGGAATGTGAAATTATGTAACGGTCACACACACACACACACACACGATGCGTTGTGGTGATTCCACGATGTGACAAAATTCCCACGTGATGATTGTTCGTTGCAACGACGGTGGGTCCGCGACGAGAGCCGGATCTGGTGTGGCCTACATTTGGGTTTGTGGAAGTTACGGGGATGAAATTTGGTTGAAGTTTGTTTTAGGACCGTTAGTATATCGAAAATCCATAAACATAACTTCAAATCAAATTGAATTCAAAGTTGTTGATAATTATTTCTGTTGTTATCATAAGGTGCAACTTAAATTGTGTCTTACTGATTTGAATTTGATTCAACTTGTATTGAAAACACTATCCTATTCTTTTGAAATTGATACAACTGATCACTTAGAAAAAAAAAGCTAAATATGGAAAGGAAAAGTAAAATAGCTCACAATCTTTTTCTACTGACGTCGTTAAATTTTCCATTTGAAGCAACACATAAATTTTACTTTGCTTCAATATTTTGACAAATTTTTTGATACTTTTTTATTATTTTTTTCATTTTTGTTGAGTCTTCAATGCAGTAAGGTGACAAGAAAAAATTAATATTTTGGAAAAATCTCAAGAGATACCCTCCCTTGATTCTTTAGGCAAAAATAAATTAAAAAAACGAAGATGACTTTATAGCTGTCGGCCATCATTGCTAGTACCAACCACTAGTGTCTTCCTTTTAACTACAAGGTCTTAGCCGCCCTGGGCTCCTTAGTGTACGAGAGTATGGCACGGAGCGACGGCGCCGAATACCCATATTTACACTTAGAATTTTTAGTTATAGCTATAATTTTGAGCCAAAATCGATTAAGGTTTAGGGATCGGTTTAAGGAGTAGATCGTATGGGAAAATTCGTGTGAGATTCCTGTAGAATATTCAACTCCCTACAACTTTGTCGAAGGGTGCAAGAAGATTTTTCGATTTATTTTATTGTTACCCTAATAATGCAGCCTGATTTGAAAGCATGTGAACTAGGGACAATCCATAAACTACGTGGACACTTTCTTTGGCATCTCAAAACCCCAATCCCCTTTGTGGACAATTTCCATAGAAAACAAATCTTTTTTCCGTGCAAGGCTCCTTATAATTTTACGGTCTGGTTTTATAATATAGGCATAGGGATATTCAAAAAATAGTATCTCGAGCAGGGATTTTTTGACAGAATTGGTGTCTTCGGCAAAGTTGTAAGGTTTGATTAAGACTTAATAAAAAAAATAGATGAAGATAAAAATTGATAGAATGGGGTGACTTTGATAGAATTACAATTTATTTTTAAATAATTATTCAAACGTTAAGACCTATCTCAAGATTAGTATATTTGAAATATGGTAATTTTTTGTTCAGAACAGTTTTATTTAATAGTGATTTACAAAATATTTTCGTTTAGCATTGTTATTGAAAAACACAGTGACTTTGATAGTTACTGTGATTCTTACAAATTTCAGCCTAATAGTGTGCAATTTGTACTGACAACGTCAAATTGAACGGATTTTCGACCCCCTTCGCGGATTTTTAACAGACCGGAATTATACGGAATTCAAACATATTTCTTAAATTGAATTGCTTTTTTGGTTTGGCTTTTGCTTATTTTACATTTTTATTTAACTATCAGTTTGATTTAAAAATGATAACTTAAATAATTTTCCAGGATATCCTTTGTTAAGAGTTTTTTTTTTTTTTTTTACTCTTAACTTATTTTTATTAGGTCCTTTTAGGTACTGCGACCAGGTTAGGACCGGGGATCATTAACAGATACAAAAAAAATTAAATAACACATACAAAACAATAACCGCCGGCTACGGTTTCTTGGACCCGTACTTGCAGACCAAGTAGCCAAGAACTCTAACCTGCTCCTTGCGTGTCTTGCACTTCTCCAACCGGGTGCAGAGTTCGGAGAAGATTCTCCACAGTTCCGCAGAGCCGTAGAGCTCCTCCTCACCTCCTTCCTTCGTGCCGCCAGCGTCTCCTGTGGCTCGAGGGTGTTGATCATTCTTTCCTGCTTGCGGGACCGCACCCGGCAGCGGAGGGAACTCCGCCGGCGTGAACGCCGGAACTGCTGGACTCTGCTTCTCCGCCTTCCGTATCGGCGGTTTCGGATTCGATGACTGCTGGCGCCTCTGGATGAAGTCCGCACGCTTGGGGCAGCTGCGGTCCGTGGCCTCGTGGGCTCCAGAGCAGTTGGCACACCGCTTCGGCTCGGCTTCTTGGACTTTGCAGTCGTCCGTCGTGTGGGGACCCCCACAGCTGTTGCACCTGACCTTGAGGTGACAGTTCCTGGTTCCATGGCCCAGATGCAAGCAGTTCCTGCACTGGGTCACGTTCGGCCGCTTGTTCCGGTAGGCCTCCCACCGGATGATAGTGCTTGCCACAACTTTCATTGCAGAGAGCTTCTTCAGATTGGTGTATCCCTTTGGGAAGACCACAATGTACGGAGTTTCGTCCACGGTGGACTTTTCCTTCCGCTTGATGACATGCACCTCCAGTGCGTCCAGCTTGAGATCCCTCTTCAGCAGGTACTTGACCTCATCCGGTTTCAGTTCATCAGGTAAACCACGAAGAACGACCCGGTGAAATCGTTCGCTTCTTCGGCCGTGGGTGTAGAATTCCACTTTCTTCTTCTTGAGGAGCTCTTGCAACTTGTCAAAATCATTGACAGAGAAGCAGGTCACCTTGGTTCCAAATCGGGTTAGTTTGTAAATCGGGTCGAAACCAAATTTACAACTTTCCACTATCGCCACGAGCTTGTAGAAATCCGTGGTGTTCTTCACCACCAAAGGTGGTTGCTTTTGTTTACTTGCCGACTGGCCGGGTGCTGGAACCGCCGGGACGTCCCCTCCTCCTGCTGGGCTGGCATTGTTGTTGTTTTCCGCTAGTGGGCTGAACTTGTTGTTGTTGAGCAGATTCTGCTCCACTTTGCTATCGTCCTCTTTCTTCCTTTTGCGCTCGTTCGCCTCCATTCCTCGGAATGTTGGGCGGAAAGTCCACCGAAAGAACCACGACGGCCACTATCGGCACTTTTGACCCGCAAAACACGACACCTCCAAACGTGGCTTTTGTAATTACATTTGACTTAATGTTGTTAAGAGTTGATTGTCAATAAAATTTGTTTTCAAATTCCTTACAAAAAATATTTATACATTAAAAGATTCAAAGGCTTTCTAAATCTTAAGTCATAAGCACTCTTATAGCGATGTGAAAATTGTAAAGCTGTTAAAAACGACACAGTTTTATGTTTTTAAGTCCTAAATTCCAAATTTATCTAAATAATCCCTTGATAGTTTTTACTTTACCATGGTGTCGTATCGCCAACCTCCTGTGGCCGAATGGTTACGGGTTTCCCCTCATAAGCGGAAAGTCATGGGTTCTTCTCAGGGTGGCAGCCTAAGGTTTAAGTTCAGAGGTAGCAGCAACCGCATGAGTATAAAACGGTTGCTTCACGTGCTCATCAAGTATGTAATCGATCTTGGGAACACCGCAAAAGTAGCGCCGCGAAAAGACAATTGTCTTCACAGCCAAAAATCCGATGGTAAAATCGCATGCAAAAGCATGCACATCACCTTCGTCAAAAAAGACACCTTATATTACACGCTGCATGTACAATTTTGTAAACACAAAAAAAAAGTTGCATTCGACGGGACTCAAACCCAGCACCTACAGTAAGGACTGGCGCCTTAGCCCGCTCGGCCATCAGACCGATGAAAAAGGGAAAGGATAAACGTATATGTGAGCTTGACATTTCGATCAAGTAGGTTTCCCATACTGATGGGCTACATATTTAAGGGTGTAATATTACACAGAATTTCATAAAATAATGCAAAATTTATTTTACACCCAGGCCTTTTACACGCAGCTGGATTACTACTTTATTTGCTGTATTTACAAGACCCCGCGGTTTTCCATTCAATAGAGACTGTGTTATAGATCTGGAAATGCTTAGTAACAGTAAAAATGGGTAACACGATACAATAGTCCTTGCTATCAGGATTCAAAGTCTTAAGGGGTTACATGCATGTAAATCAGCAAAAATGTCAGAAGTTGGCAGAAGCATTCACTTAAACATTTTTTTATCTGTTTTCAGGGCATTAAAATGTACAATTTCATCTACATTACCGAGATATAGCTATTTGAAGTCAGCAGTTCAAAAAAACGGGTGCCACGATATCTCAACACTGCTTTGAATAAATCGGCTCAAAATTTTGTGTGAAGACTCGTTAAACCGGTTCTGTGTGCATGACGAAGGCCAATTTTCAAAAAGTTTATTTGGGAAAAAAATAAAAATATTTTTTTAATTTTCATATAAAATCAGTTTTGGATTTTTGTATTTATTTAAAAAGCAAATTTAAAAATCGGGCTTCGTCATGCACACGTCTTGAGAGTCTTAACCCCAAATTTCAGAAAAATTGGTCTGTCCCATCTCGAGATATCGTGGCACCCGTAAATCAACTCGATGTTCAGAGAAAAACGCTCACAAAGTTTTACAGTTCGCTTTGCGCATGGCAAAGTTGTTAACTTAAATCGTCTCTTACTCAGTTCAGTCACGAAATATCTTCATGAAACATTCTGAAGTGATTGAAAATCATCTTTTTAAGTTGATTTAATAAATTTTCTGTTATATGAAATTTTGTGATTTTCTACATGTATTTAAACCCTTAATACCCAAACAGAAAAAAATCGGCAAAGTGTACGGATTTTTGCTCAGCAAGATTTGGTAACCTAAAGTATAGGTGAGTTTATTTATAATGTATCATTTTTTTATAAAAATATAAATTGTTGTTGCCAAAAGAAACTAAATTGGAGCAGAAATCAAAAATGTTTTACATTTGCTAAGTAAGTTGTACTAGTGACAATTCCTTTCAATCTGAAGTTATTTTCGAGTACTGTTTCAAAGACACAACTTTTGAAATGAATTCAACTGTTTTTAGGGTGAAATTTTCAAAAGAATCCGATATTGCAGTATGTTTCACAATATGAACATATTTGCATAGAGAAAATCACGATATTGTTTTTATAATTAATTAACTTTTATAATTATTTTTCAATATTTGAAAAATTTCCAAAACTGTGGAAGACTACTTCCTGAAATTCTTTGCACTGAAAAAGTATGTTGTTTTTGGAAAATTACCGGAAATTTAAATTTTTTAAATAGTTTTTCCTTAAAAATGATTTTAGGGAGGATAAGTTTTTGTCAGTTTCAGCAAATAGCTTTTGGTATCTCTGAAACTATTGGTTGGATTTCAATTGTAATAATATGAAACTCGTTTCGATTAAACATATTTCATTCAGAATCAAGAGTAACCTTGTAAATCGGCTGAAAACACTTGTTTTGACATCTTCAAATGTGTGGCTGGATTTTTAAATTTCGAAATAATTTGTGTTGAAAAGAGCAGCCAATTTTAAACAAGTTTCATTTTTAACATTGAAAATCGAACCAATAGTTTCCGAGATATCGCGAGTTGAAATGTGGGGGCTCATTAGATAACATTGAGAAAAACTAATTTTTCACAAAATTTAAGATTTAAGAGGCTTGGAAGTAGAGCAAGTTATGTCTGAAAGTCAACCCACACTTTCTTCTGATTGAGCTGGCCAAGGTGTTGCTGCATCTGTAAGTCAAACTGGACAGGTTCCGGTTATTTTTGAGGATCTAGTTCAATCTCTGGAGCACTGGAGCTGATGCTGTGAAGCTGCATGAATTTTTAAGCACTCTCCGTATTTTTCCGGGAGCCCTGGAGAAAATGAGGACCACTTTATCAACAGGTTCAAGTATGTCAAACGTGTGTTTGCAGTCAACCAAAATGTCATGGAATTTGTGGTACATTGGGCGACCATGACGAAAAACGAATATGGATGAGCAGTGAGCCACTTTTGCCTTAAATTGAACTAGTTGACTATATTATCAAAGGAATTCACGTTGAAATCCTGCAGGCAGAATCAACCAAGAATCAATCGTTTCCAGAGTGATGCTGAGTTACAGCTGTTTTTTTTTTCAAATTTTGATATGCTGCAAAATTTGTCAAACAGACTTAAATTGTTCAAAACATAGCAGTTTGAAGTCATAAATGAAAAAAAGTTGAACAAAACATACACCCAAAATTCAGAGTCGAGAGAATCGTTCTCTCAAAATTAATTGAGAGCTCAGCGCCAAAATCGAGATAATAATGCTACCAACCCACACCATCAAAACAAATGTGTTCATTTGTTAATTGAGACAATAAATCTCTAACAAGTGTCATCCATCGACTTCTGACCACTCCTTGGTCACCAAGCAGTGGTGGCCGAGGCAGTAAAGTCATTGGGTTAGTTTGTCAAAGGTCTCTGGTTCGATTCCCGTAGTCGACACTTTTGGTTTTTTGTTTGACGGATGAACTTTTTTTTGCAAATGAACCTCGAGGGAATAGTTCTCTCGCCCATCTCGAGCTGTGTTCTCTGTGTCCGTGAATGGTACCACTATTCTCTCGACTCGAGGCCATTATTCTCTCGGACGAGCGCTGCCCAGTTTTGGGTGTAAACCAACGCGAATGAAACATTTATGCAACCGGTCGATAGCCACCGATTTTAACACCTTGATGAGAAATTACACTTTTTCAAAAGTTCACAACTTTGTCCGAACCACAATTGCGTGCCGCGTAACGAAAGCGAAATCTGCTGTGCCTTCTGTGTTATGTTCACTTATCGCCTCCAAAAAGAAAAGATTTCCCTTTTTTCTCTTTATCAAAGCTTCAGAAGAAGAAGGAAAAAACCAACCGCCTGCACCAGAAATCCATTAACGCGTACTGCACCACATAACAACCACTAAAGGCACAAAAACACACGTAAGAAGCGCTAATATTATCACCTCCTTGGACGCTTTTGCCGCTGGAAATGCTCAGACACGACTCAAATGATGCAAGAAAACGCCGTTTCAAGACACGTGCTAATGGCAGCGCGCATTTCTTCTCTAAGTTTAACGCGCAACAAAAGTCAACTCCGAGTAGAGTCGGCGGTCGATGTTGCATGAGCCACGAACAAACATCTCAATGAATCGAAAATCGAGTCAGGTCGTTAAGGAAAAAAAAACCGCAACTATACCGGAACCTGACTGGCAGATTTAGCCACGGTGAAGATGAACCTTGAACGTTTAGGGGAGATTGGGGTACTAACGATGTTCTACAGTTTTTGTTTGTTCTGTTGTTGCTCTTTCCTTCTATTGTTTTATTGTTCTGTTTGTTCTATTTGTTCTATTTGTTCTGTTTTTGTTGATTTGTTTTGCATTTTATTTAAATCTGCTTCTTTTGTTATGACTGCTTATCAACTCAGTCTCCCCTAAACTTTAAAGGTGAGCACAGTAAAATCCGAAACCAAACCGAAACTTTCTACACGGCAGTTGAACAAAAAGAAGCAACCGGCAAATGACAGCCAGGATGGTTGCAATTCATCACTGTTATGATACCGGTGCTAAATGCTCTCAACCTACGATTTTCTACACATTTGGATTTTTAGTTTTTTGGCAGACACATCAATTTGATTGTTTATGGTGGATAATTATTTTTAAATTGGTTGCATCATACTCTAGTATAGGCAGTTTCCTTTTTATTATACATTTTAAAGATCATTGTTAGAGAAAAAAGTGAAATGTGAAGCGTGAAGTGAAATTGAAACAAACATTCGTTCCTAAGTTGAACATTTGAAAATTTCTGTTCAAATATTCAAATTCCCAACCGCTGCTTTCTTATGCATACTTTCAGCACAATAAAAAATAAACGCTGGTGGGAGGTTTCCCTGTTCTCCGGCATCCAAATTGGTATTTATGTGCGTATTACCAGTGAATATTTCCAAACTCGAGGCGAAAAAGAAAGTGAATGAATAGCCAATGAGCCTACCTTCCTCCTCCTGGAGGTGGTGACACAAGACCCAAACGCACCCGTCAAAATTCGGGTCGTCGACACTTTCTCGGCTCGGCTTGATTCTCGATGGGCGCCCTCCTGGCTTTTTTTTTTGTTTTTTTCGTGGCCAAAAGTTCGAGCTCGATAAATATCGCATCGACAGCCGGAGGAGGCGAGGAGGACGCCAATGATAACGGACCTTGGTGAGGAAAAAATGCGACAATGACGGCAATGGGTGAAATATAATAAATAACTAAGGTGAATGTACCTATTTTTGACAGATGATCTCAAAACTTAAAAGATATTTTAGAAATATGTTCAAAAGGATAAAACAAATTAACATTAGCGCTGACAATTGAAACAGTTACCTTATCTAAAAAAAATAAAAACAGCGTTTATGAATAAATGCTACGTTAACCATCGGAATGTAGCACACGATGACGATGACGACGCTCAGTGACACTCATTGTGTCCATTTTGGGGAGAAATTTTTGCTTTTGGTAGTATCACGCACCCAAATGTTGCGTTTTTGAAATCAGAACTCATACGATTATCAGTTGTGTATGGCAGTTGTACTGAATCACACTGAAAAATAAATGATTAATTTCATTTGTTCATTTGTTCATTTGTTCATTTGTTCATTTGTTCATTTGTTCATTTGTTCATTTGTTCATTTGTTCATTTGTTCATTTGTTCATTTGTTCATTTGTTCATTTGTTCATTTGTTCATTTGTTCATTTGTTCATTTGTTCATTTGTTCATTTGTTCATTTGTTCATTTGTTCATTTGTTCATTTGTTCATTTGTTCATTTGTTCATTTGTTCATTTGTTCATTTGTTCATTTGTTCATTTGTTCATTTGTTCATTTGTTCATTTGTTCATTTGTTCATTTGTTCATTTGTTCATTTGTTCATTTGTTCATTTGTTCATTTGTTCATTTCTCTTTTAATTCCTTGTTTAATTTTTAATATCTGAAATCTTGATAATGAGATCATTTTTTTTATTTATTTTTTTATTTCAAATTGTCTTTTTGAAGCTTTTCATTCGCAAACAGCTTTTTTTTATCGCTCATTTATGACGCTATCGCTTCGTGCTCGTAATGATTTTGGCAGTAATTGAAACAAAAAAGAGTCCATAAACTGTGTAGCATGTGCATTTCCATCTTGGTGGGATTCACCTGTGAAATAGCCGAATGGCATGTTTGCTTAATTTCGCCGCTGCTGCCCCTCCTCCCACACACCAGCGATGAGCATCAGAAACCGTTTAATTGCCCAGCCATCGGCAGCCGAGTGAAAAAGTTAACGAACGAAAAGCGGATAAGCGGATGGGCTGTGTTGTTTCTTCAAGTCCATCCGTAATATAATACATATAAGGCTATTTGCACTCGACTTCGTCAGCCCCGCTGGGATTGGCTTAAAGCCGACTAATAGTTAACAGCAGGGGACGACGTCGAGGCAGTTTAAACCTGATAACATTCGATATTTTATTTCGCTTTTATCGTGTGTTTGATCTTCGGACGTTCATTGAAGTTGGCTTTCCGTGATCATTGTTTGTTCAGCTCCATAAGGTTCCTTGAACGAAAGTGAAATGAGTCTTCGACTAAGGCAAAAAACGCTAGGCGATAATTGCTCTCTGCCCGATGGCGTCGATGATGACGAAGTAAATCCAGCGTAAAACTGTTAAACTCTTTCCGTCTCCGACGAGATGACGACTGTCAATAGAAAATATGTTTGGATTTGTTATTTCATCAGCATTTGGCAACACTGGCAAGGGCCAACACATTAACGCATTGTCAACTTGCTTAGTACTTGAAGGAGTGCTGTTCAGCAATGTCGTGAGAGTAGATTAGAAAATTTGGACATTGCAAATATGGAATCTCTCAAAAGTTATGAACTGAGATACAGTTGACCTTAACGGCACTCAAAAATAAACATCCTTGCAAGAAACTTTCGCTTTCTTCCGCAAACAAGCACGGTGCGTTAGCGCGATGAATTCTGAGCATTGTTTACGCACGCGCGACTTTGGTGCGACAAATGGCCCACTGGACGTTGTCCGGATGTCGGTCATCTTCCCACGACGATAATCGAACCTTGCCCACGCATAATTTCGTGCCCAGTGACATGGACCGTGTGAAAACAACGAACCTCATTGTGTCACGACGTTTATGATTCACGGACACAGTGAAAATTCTTCGAATATTAGAGTTGATAATTAAACATTAAACATTAAACATTAAACATTAAACATTAAACATTAAACATTAAACATTAAACATTAAACATTAAACATTAAACATTAAACATTAAACATTAAACATTAAACA